>NC_081134.1:950000-1185939 GCF_958295425.1 Solea solea | reverse complement strand
CTTCTCTTCTCTGTCTCACAGGCTCCTGAGTCCGGGTGGTGTTGAGCTCATAAAACTGGATAGAATAATTGCATCAGTACTAGTTGGTCACAGTGCCCCTGTCCATGTAGCTGGTCTGCCTTAAGGTGCCATGGCCACAGGAACCCAGGGCCACCGTGACCACATCTTGGACAAAACCAAGTTCACGGCACCCACCGGGAGGCGCAGGAGAGCAGAGGGAAAGCCGAAGAAGAACTTCCCCTGCCAGGAGTGTCAGAAAGCTTTCAACAGTCTGGAGAAGTTGAAGGTGCACTCGTATTCTCACACAGGAGAACGACCGTACCGCTGCTCCCACCCCGACTGCACCAAGGCCTTCGTCTCCAAATACAAGCTGCTACGGTACTGACACACGGCAGCATCACACAGCATCACACAGCATGTTGCTTTTCTCTTTCTGTCTCTTTGCTAACATAGTGCTGTGTTTATGACGACTACATTTCAGCTCTTGTGTTTCTGTGTATTGTAAAGTTCCATGATTGCTCATAGATTGTGTCTGTGTTCCAAGGCATATGGCAACTCACTCGCCGGAAAAAAACCACAAGTGTTCATACTGTGAGAAAATGTTCCACCGCAAGGATCACTTAAAGAATCACCTACACACTCATGACCCGTACAAGGAGGCGTTCACCTGTCAGGAGTGTGGCAAGAGCTACAACACCAAGCTGGGCTTCAAACGCCACCTCGCCCTCCATGCTGCCAACAATGGAGACCTCACCTGCCAAGTTTGCCTGCAGCCGTTTCCCAGCACCGGGATTCTTCTAGAACACCTCAAGACACACGCAGGCAAGTCCTCGGGCGGGACCAAAGAGAAGAAGCATCGCTGCGAGCACTGCGAGCGCCGATTTTACACCCGCAAAGACGTGCGGCGACACATGGTGGTGCACACCGGACGCAAGGACTTCCTTTGTCAGTACTGTGCCCAGCGCTTCGGTCGGAAGGACCACCTGACGCGTCACATGAAGAAGAGCCACCCCCAGGAGCTGCTGAGGGTAAAAACTGAGCCAGCTGATTCGCTGGAGCCCATTGTCTATGACCTGGCGTCTGGGGACATCAAGGGTGAGCTCGCAGGAATGTTGACGCCGCGTCCGCACCAGCTCAACATGTACGCCGGCCCCGTCCTGGACGCCGAGCCCTTCCCCGCCCCGACGCACCCCTTCTCTTTAAAGTACCCGCTGGGCCCCAACTTAACCTCATACACCGTCTCCTCTCAAGAGCGGGAGCAGAATCTAAAGGGAGAACTGGAGACCTACCTGATGGAGCTGCAGAACAGCATGCCCTCCTCATCCTCTGCAGCCCAAGAACCCCAAATCCCCTCCTCCAAACTTGAGTTGGAGCCTCCTGGAGGCGGGCTGGAGGGGGCCAGTGAGGACGTGTCCATGTCCAAAATGTCCACATCAGTGGCAACACCCACAGCAGGAGACTCTCTGGCCTCGTCCTCCTCTCTGATGGACTTCTCACAGCTTTTCAACTTCCTTCCGCTCAACGGGCCTCCATACAACCAGGCAGGAGGCAGCGGGGGGCAGAGTATCGCCTATCAACCCAGCGAAGAGTCCGCTCCTCTGGTCCAGCTGCCTCCACAGTCGTCTGAGGGCCCAGAGGGTGCAGAGAGTCCACTTCAGGGGCTCCCCTCCTCCTTCATATCCAACCTGAGCACACCAACCACACTGCCCCGCTTCCACCAAGCTTTTCAGTGACCCAGTATGTAACACATGCGTTCTGAAGTCTGATTTCTACTCCGTCGCACAACACTTTTTAATCTGTTTAATGTGTCGAGCGACTTTTTAAAGTGTCGCTCGCCACTTTCATCTCATCGTGTCACAGACACTGTCATATTTTTGTCTCATTGTAGACATTTTATACTCGGCTCTCGAACGACACCTTGTTTTCCATGTTGCTCTCCTGATTTCTTTCACCACCTCTCGTTGTCCTCTCAGTAAAAGTACATTCAGAATCTCTCAAAACCTACGGTATGGAAACAAAGACGCACACTGACAGCGTCGGGATGATGTCATGTAAACTGGTGACTGAGAGAGACAGCTGGAGGTGTGTGTGGTTGCTATGGAGACAACTGAAACATGTTGTTCAGTTTTTTTTGAACAAATGATTATCACAAATGTCAAGCGACGGAGTATAAATCAGGTGTAACACACACACACACACACACACACATACTGACGTGCATGTCCAGCTTCATGAGTACACACACACACACACACACACACACACACACAGATTGACAGAGAGAAGATGCAAACAACACATGATTTTAGCACTTCTGTCTTAAATGCAACAATGTGAGCAGACCGTAACACACACGGTTTGGATCAATCAGTTTTATGGTAATTAGGATGACTTATTTTACCCTATCAGTCATTTTTATTTATCGGCATATTACATAACAGTGACAAAATAATCCTTATATGTGAAACAAAAATCACAATTCTTGGTTCATTTTCCGTTTCATAATCAGATTAAGCTGCAGGTCGTCATCAGATGGTCAGCTGTGCTCTCACAGGTCAGCCGTGTTAAACATCAGTGCACAAACGCTGCCACATGAACCTGTTTTCCTGTAGTGATGTGGATCACAGTGAGAGCACAGACAGAAGAACTTTAAGACCTGATGTTCTTGGGCACTTTCTGCAGCGTATATTGTTTTTCATATCGCACTTTGAACTGTGTGGTGTTGTCGAGCATCACATGCCCTTTGTTTTATGTCTGTTTATTGTGGCGTGATTTTCAAAGGACCAGTTTTTAGTCCAGCCAGATTTTTTGTCCTTAAAGGGATAGTGCAAGTTATTTTGAAGTGGGCTTGAGGCGCTGACTGAGTCAGTGCTGACTGTGAGTCTAAGTGCTCCCTCTGCACTGAGATCCAGCTTCATCACGGTGTCAACATGACAGCCAATTGGGAAACTGAACTGAAGTTTGTGTCACTCGCGGCTCAATCCCCACAGCGGACCCACTGAGTTTCTGACCCACTGCTGCCACCAAGTAGGTTATTTATGTGACTTTGTGTCTGAATTTCGTTGTTGAGATTTACCTCAGTGACACAAACTTACAAAATGAGGCCAGCAGTCGACCAGCAACTCCTTCATGTGTCTTCATGAGCCAAAAAAGGCAGATCTTCTCCATGGACTTTGGTGCAGTAGAGTGAAGGGTAGAAGAACTTGTAAAAGGGCTATTTAACAGTGAAATAGAGCAGTGGATATATTCTTAAGATAGCATAGACTTTTGTTATTGACTAAGATCTTGTGTTGTGTGTGTGTGTGTGTGTGTGCCCTCAGTGGCAGCCATGTTTTCAGTGTCAGAGAATCAGAATCAGAATGTCTTTATTGTCATTGTCACAGATGTTACAACGAAATTGGTTAAGCAATTTATCCTCTGTGTATTTAAAAATCAAAGTAGGCACTCACACTTTCCCAGTAATATTACATGGACATATGTAGCTAACATTACAGGCAGTGCATGTCTTAATGGCTCATACCACACAGTCACCTCATCAACAGTAGTGAGCACACCTGGTGTTGACTGGGCTGGAGGGAAATCATTCAAATGAATTTGCAATATGAAGTGAAATGGCCTCAGTGTGTCAGGATCAGAGAGGCTGTTTGAAACTTATCATAAATGACAAAAAAACACGTCAAGCATTTATATACATGTACATGTACATATACATACTGTAAGTGCCATCGTATTTGAGAAGGTCTTTATAAAGAATGAAAATGTAACCATAGAATGCAAAAATATTTGTGAAGGCAGCGGGCTGAACGTAATCGCTTCACTTAAAATAGAAAAAAAGGCTGAACACCACATAAACTAACATTTTCCGTGGCCAACTAACTTTCCTGTTGTTGAAAATAAAATAAACTAAGGACTATGGACTTAAAAAGAAGACACAGTATAAGCTATTTAAAGTGATACACCCCCATTTAAACATGTATCATTTAAAAGTGAAATAAGCTATTCTCAAATTGGCAAATCTGTGAGGTGTGCGCCGTTCTCCCAACGCTGAAGCTACAGTGTTTGTTATTCAGAGCAAACAGACGATATATAAATGAACAGAAATGAAATGTCTCTCATTTGTGTGAGTGAATCAAGTGTTGCTGCTATCAAAAGAAAGGGATGTGAAACAATAACACCTTTGTAATGAAGGCCTAACTTTACATGTTATTGTAAACACACACTTTACCTTCACTTAGTCCCAAAATATTCCACAGTTTAGAATCCTTCAGTAGTTTGAGGATTAAACATAAATGTCCACGGCTACATGTTGGGACTTCCTCTTGCACAAACTGTTTTATACTTTAATTAGATTTAAATGGAAGTTTGTCCTGTAGTTTTTGAACATGCCGCTGACTAAATCTGTGAATCTGAAGTCAGGAGACACATTTTCACTTAAAGATTACAATATAAATCCACTTTTCATGCAGTTAGAGGTTTGATGATCGCAGCCACAGGACGCTAGCTCCAGTAGACTTTGCTACTTAAATCCTTAAAGAGACAGTTCAGGTATTTTTAAAGAGTGGTTGTGTACTGACATGTGGTCAGTGCTGTGTGAGCCAGTTTGTAACATGGAGGCTCACAAGGAAAAACTGATTTTAGCCACTTAACAAAAGACTCCCCTTTATTAAAGCGACACTAGAAGTGACGTTTGTTTGACTTTGTAATCCTCTCACTCTCCCACACCAAAGTCCGTAGAGAAAATGAGTGATTTTTTGTGAAGTTGTGTTCACGTGTTATTTTGTGACTTTTTGTTTGAAATCCAAGTCACTAAATGAGGCAGTGGCAGACCAGCAGCTCCTGTGTCCCTGCAAGCTAAATTTAAACATTTCATCAGTGTACTTTGGTGTATAAGAGTGAGTACATTACAAACCTACGTTTCCTGTCAGAAAAGGTTATTTAATGGTAAAGTGTGATAAATATTCTTAAGATTCTGTAGACTGAGCCTTTTGTTATGGTGTAAAATCATTTCTGTTTTTCTCCTCAGGCTGGTTCTCACATAAACACACTTACAAACACCTGAACTATCACTTCATCTTGGTCATGTGATGACCAGTTAATGCCTTAATGAATCAACACGTACATACAATAATACACGTGTCATCACACACACACACACACACAACTGTGTTACACATTGTGTCCAGAATTCCAACATTTATAAAGATGCTGGAACTTTGCACATGAAACTGAACTCTCTCTCTTTTTATTCTAAGTGAGCAGACACCGATTCATTCAGTGGAAAAGTTTCTACAAAATCAAATAGTAAACTACAGTTAGCACTGATGCATTGCTTTGACATGTCATTAGCAACTGCTGTTACCTCTAGTGACTGTGTTTAGATTTAGATTTTCTCTCAGCTGTAAAGATGCATGATGTACAGCTGCTGGTCTGTGGACAGCACATGAGTTTCCTCCTTAAATCGGCAAAGTGTGTGTTCAGACGGTGACGATCTAAAAGAGCTGTTGATGGAAATCACAGAGTTACATAGAGAATGCTGAGGACACATGTTTGAGTTAGTTTTTAGTCCTGTTGCAGTTTCTGTGTGTTAACAGGATATCGACTGAAATGTGTATGTAGCAGATGCTCATGATGATGCACACACACACACACACACAATCTTCTGATTTTGAACACTCACAACTCACTTTTGGCAAACAGAACTTTAAGATGTTGCTATTTCACTTTTATGCAAACCATGGGAAATGTTGGACTTGTACGTTCTTTGTGGAAAGAAACATTTTCTGATATTTGTCACGTCCACATCTGTAAAGTGTGAAGTTTAAAAGTACTTGAGGCAAAATTGTCACTTGAAGGTTGAAGGCGCTGGCGGTTAGAAGTGAGCAGCATGTAGTGTGTGTGGGTTCTTTCAACACAGGTAACCCCACTATGAAAGATTCCGTTGCCTATAGAGGAGTTTGATTTCCGTTAATAACAAATGTGCGTCACACAGCAGACGATGGAAAGTCACCAGTGCTCTGACGCTGCTGGTTATACTTTTCTGTCTTACTCTTCAGTCTGAGTTGCGACTGCTGCTTGAACAGTGTTCGTCATCACGTTACACAACAGTTGTGTCGATTTCAGACAAAAGGCAGACGTTAGCAGGTGTTTGGCTACAGTGAGTGACCATCTGAAGACCAAACACTGGGCTTCGGTGTGTGTTGTAATGACTAAGGATAGATATGGAGAACTGTTATTAAAAGGATTCCAGTTCTAACCCTCATTGGTCAAATACAGAATAAGTATCTGGCCCAAAGATGCTGCTATTGGAATGTATGTTACGTTCATTCTAGCTTTAGACTCGTCGGTCAGAAAAATCCAGCACAGTGCGATCTCATGTTGCCGTAGAGATGATGAAGCTGCTGACGTCAGGAAGTTGATCGTTGCTTGAAAGTTGGGGCTTAATTTGATAAATGTATTGAAAACGACGCGACAGTCACATGACAGTAAACAGGTGACAAATCATCTCTCAGTAAACTCTCACAAATATAACACAAATGTGTTTTTGGTGCAGCTTGTGAGTGTGTAGCTGTTTTTTCCAGATGCTGTCGTCATCACTTTTAACAAATGAATGTCAAGCTAAATAGTCCAAGAGAGAGTCAGTCAATCAGGAGCCACAGCAGTCCGTCTAAACGAGGGAACTCAAAAACACAAGATACACGTCTGCAGCAATAACGTGCTCTGACAAAACAATGACTGAGTCTTAAGTTTTCCCAACTTCCCACCCAGGAAAAATATTGAGTACATGGGGAAAGGGAGGGGTGGAGGAATCCAGTAAGAGAACAAACTATCCTGCATTTAAATAACAAAAAGATCTGATTAACAACTCATGGAGCTGGGAACAAGCACAACACACAACTACACTTTAGTAACAAGCTTAAAAAACTGCAACACAAACAAACATTTGTAAGTGACTTCAGGTTTGTTTTTCTGGAAAGTCGCTTACAAATATTTGTAGTCGCGGGTTGCGTTTTTTTGAGTTTTGTCAGCATGTTTATTATATTATGAGATTTACAACCTTTGACCTCAGAGATGTCTTAGTTTAAACAGAAGAGCCCGCCCTCTGGTGGTGAGGTAAAAAGCATTATTCTTCCTCTCAGCCGTCCACCACACCTCAGTGTTCAGAAATCCTCAGCATCACATTTTCAATAAGGTATCAATAAGAGTATCGATAAGTATCGGTATCAATAAGCAGTGATTATATCAGTTTCTTATTTTGATAAAACTGGAACATTTCCCATACTTGGACGCGGTGTGTTTTAAATGTTGCCAGTAGGACATGTTGGTGTTTATAACTTGGACTGACCGTGAAGCGTGAGCTCACGCATGTCTGTCGTTCGCAGAAACGTACAAGTGCAACATAACGGTCCAGGGGTTTGGACATGTGTCACATGACAGCAAAGCTCATCACATGTGTGCAAAATAAACGCTACAGAACTGGACGGTCACTTTTTCTCAGAGCGAACAAATATCCAAACATCTGCTGTCGCACTGACACACACATCAGTGAAGAGTGAACACACTCACTCACTCACTCACACTCACCATTGTTACACTGACACTGTGAACATCACAGCTGGTTACATGTTTCACTGCAGCAGTTAACACACACACTGCATCCTAGTTAGAAGAAATGTTTGATACATTTATTTATATATATATATATAACATATATATATATATATATTTGTGCGTGTACATACAAATATATGTATATATATATATATATATATATACATATATATATATATATATATATATATATATGTGTTTGTATGTATGCAGTATATATATAACCCAATAGTGTTATCATTTACCTCACTTACTCATCTTGTTTTTGTGCTCCGGGATTTAAAATTAATGATGAACTGCAAGTGTTAAATTGCCCTCCTCCTCCTCCTCCTCTTCCTCCTCCTCCTCCTCCCTGAGACATGATCAGACATGACAGAGACATAGAGAGATATTGTTGTGGCTTGTGTGAAGTGTAGAGTTGAATGTGTAACATTTCAAAGCATTTATGGAAATCTGTGGATTTGTATCTTTTGAAGGTTTGTGTTTTTTTTACAAGATACAAGCCCCTCCCTCTCGCTCTCTCTCTCTCTCTCTCTCTCTCCCTCCCTCCCTCCCTCCCTCTCTCTCTCTCTCATATACATATACATTGATACATGTATGTATGTATTGTATATACATATGTGTGTGTGTGTGTGTGTGTAGTAATACTAGCACTTTTTGTAAATTGAATGCCTTCATTTCCTACTATACATTTTTTTTGTTTAAAACCTTTATAATGCTATAGATATATATTTAGCTCTGTCAGAGAACAATAACATGTAAATACAATATAAATGTTTTATTTTTACAGGTACAAAGTTGACAGTGTTTTTTCCTATCAAAGTGTCATTTTGCTTTACTTGCACAAGTGTTCTGTGTATCTCACTGAGGGGCCACTGATCTCCTCTGTACGGGCTCCTCCAGGAGGTTTCATGACTTTGACACTGCTGGGTTCGATGCTCGATGTATATGGACTTTCCTGACATTGGAACAATGTCTGATTTAAAAAAACACATGTTATTCAAGTCAGCCTGACTGTTTCCAGTAAGCTGTAAGTTAAAAGTGCCAATGTTACCTTACAAACTCAAAAGTTCTCCTTAGCGACAACTGACCAGAAGTTAAGGAGCTGGCTTATATTTAGTGGAAGCTATAATCGACGCATTATCACAATAATATAGTAACTGCAGTTTTTTTGGTCAGGAGAATTATGACACATCACTCAGCTCTGTGGTCAGTCAGAGCTCCTCCCCAAAACGCCAAACACCAAAAAAAAGAATTGGTGTTATTATGTTAAGTTAGAAACATGTTTTTGTTATATAACATTATTTTATACACAAGTTAATTTTACAGAAAGGTAAAATACAGGCAGAGGGCTCCACTTGTTTTATTATTCCAGGAAAATTAGTCAGTTTAAGAGCAGATATTTGTAATTGATTATGCATGAATTGCAATTATTTACATCAGGATAATAAGTGACGTGTATTTTTCTGATCATGCATGATGCATGATGCATGATGCAGGACAGTAGATGGACCAGACTGTACATCATCTGTACATATTGGAGTCTGGTATCTGATCTGGTTCATAATCTTAAAGTGAATCCAAATTGACAGAAATGAACATCCCAGTTTAGGGAGACGCTCTTCAGTGAGAGGCACAGACATTTAGCAAATCAATTTTATATGTATATATATACATACGTATATATATGTATGTATATATATATATATATATGTATAAGCTTCATTGGTACCAGTGAACTTTGTTGAATGTGTATGTAAGAAACACTGCAATACTGCAATATGTTTTGGTATTGGATCAAGCTGCTAACATACTTCTAAAGCTCCTTTACGGTGCTTACAGACCTCTTTTCTAGTTTTGAAATGTATCTTTTGTAAAAAACAACAAAATATCCAGTTTAGCTGAACAGTTGGCATGTGTGTGTGTGTGTGTGTGTGCCTGGTTGTACTATATAGCTACATATATTTTATTGTACTGTGACTTTTGTAGTGTTTTGACAGACTTGCCTGTAACCCCTCCCCCCACCACCACCTGTGCGTGTGTGTGTGTGTGAGAGAGAGTGTGTGTGTGTGTGCGTGTTATGATGATGTGTGTGTGTGTGTGTGTGTGTTATGATGATGATGATGATGATGTGTGGAATGGGAGACATGGTGGGAGGTTGCTCTGAGTGACGGTGGACGGACACACCTGTGCCGACGCTGACAAACGTGACTCCATGTGATGCCATTCAGACGTTCAGAGACAAAGTGCATTCCAGCCATGTTGGTTCTGTTATCCATTGCATTTCAATAATGCCATCCTGTGTCAATGATGGACTCATTGCTAATTCTCAATCTTTTTGTTTTTTTCTTCAGATCTATTTTACAAACTACTGTTGTATTTTTATATAAATATAGGCAAAAGTATTTCACATAAACATATATATAAGTGAATATATATATATGTATATGTTTATAGGTTGTAACTTAATGCTGCAGCTGTTATCTGTTGTTTTACACATTGACATCATCCAAAGAGGCAGATTATTTATTGTCTGGCAGAGTAACCTGATTTGATTTACATACCTTGCTGCTATGAGAGAGAAGAGCTGCAGTTGTCAACGTCAGTGTTTCAACACAATGTAATGAAAGTTTAATAAACATAAGAGAAGGATCCACCGTGCTGTCGGTCTGATTATTGCTCATCATAGACTGTCACTCACACAACATATGGGATAGATCTTGTCAGTTAATGTAACATTTAAAGGTCCAGCCTGTAAACTAAAGGTCATTTAGAAGAAACTGACAATACAATATAATTATGTTTCTTTTCTATGAGTTATATATTTAAATAAAATATTGTTTCCATGCCTTTAGAATGAGATTTTTACATTTATGTAAGGAAACATTTTTATAACATCATGCAAGACAAAGTCTGTGCTCCGGTCATGGAGGAAGTACTGAACCAGCAGAACAAGACAAACCAGTCCTCTGTGTATGTGTATGTGGCTGGACCAAAGATTAGAATATATAATATGTGTGTGTATGAGTGTGTTTCCCTCAGGAAATTAACCACAACTCAAATTTCTGATTATTTTTTAAAACATCTCGAGTAAAAGGCTGAAAGTCTTTCAAAAACCAAGAAAATATCCCCTGACCCCTGACCCCTGATCCGTGGGTCCTGACTGAAGCCACTTGTTCATTAACAGCTCGACTCGCTTGCTTTTCCATCAGTGACAGTACCTGGTACCTGGTGCTTTTTTGGTTCCTGCTCTGGTGACGTTCCAAGCGAACTGAGCCGATAGTAAAACATGACATTAATAGGACTGAAAAGTGATTTTTAAGAGGTACTGACACATCGTCACTGTGCACGACTCCAGAGCTGAGAAACATTTACTCTCACTGAAAACAAGAAAGAAAACTATTGTAGCCACTTATTATGAGGCAGCTTTCTCCAACAGGAAATTGCAGTTTCTTTACCTCTCTCTCTCTCTCTCTCTCTCTCTCTCTCCCTCTCTCTCCCTCTCTCTTCCATAGCAAAGTCCATAGAGAAAGCTCAGAGTCTGGATATTCATTCAAACTGTTGCCTACTAAGTAGCTAATTATGATTTTAAAGTAACTAAGCAGGTGACAATGTAATGTGAGTAGTGAGTAGTTTAATGTCAGTAATGTGAGTTAAACCACTGATTAACTCAGCGACTTGATGTTTACATTGTGGAGATTAGTTTGCACTAGTTACAGCACCTTACATCATGCACGCCCAGGGAATCCATTTAGACCGTACGGCCGCAGACAGGGACGCTCTTCACGAGGTCAAGCTTTGTGTCGTTCCCATTCAGTTTTTATCCAAATCTGAAGTTTCCCACGACTGTTGGAGCAGCTGGAAATGCACACTTCTTATGACAGCTCCCATTTAACTGTGCTTATACTGGAGGGAGACGCCACCACAGCAATGGCGGCTTGTTTACTTGTCTATAAACAGACAAACATTTTAATATGGATCTCAGTACCTCATACAACCACACAATCCTGAACTTTTCCATATTAGGTAATCAGGAAATGCTGTTTACATGACTGTTGTCTTAAGACTTTAGTAAATAGTTTGGTGAGTTTAAATATGTTTCAGTCAAACCATTATCAGATGAGTTCACACATTGCTGATTAACATTGTCCGTTATCTCCACACAACTCTCTCTGTGTTGCTCCATGCAGCTGCGTTTGGATCCCATGTTGCTCGGCATCATTCCCGTGTTGCACACAGGAAGTGGTTCCTTTTATATCAAGACAGATGGAGGCAATTGTAACAATTGCTCTAGTAAAGTGGTTGAAGTGTAACTGAAAACACAAAGAAGTGTCCATGAAACACAATAAATAAGCCCCTGCACTGCTGCTGTATACACACAAACACTCCCTCACAGTCAGGTCTAATGTATTAATTGACATAGTTTCAGATGAAGGGTGCAGCATAAAAGTCATGTAAACTTTAATGTTTCTTTAGAAGACCAGAGGACAATAACACACGGTTACATACTGCAGCTTTTTGTGTGTGTGTGCGTGTGTGCGCGTGCTCATGTGTTGTGCTCAGGGAAAAACAGTGAGTGGAGTGACTTACATGTTGCCTCCCTAAACCCTCCCACAGCCTCGTGCTCAACTCTGTCAAACTTATGTCCACTTTGAAACTGTTGTGCAGCACACAGTGCATTGTGGCTGACGCGCGCTCTCTCTCTCTCACACACACACACACACAGACACACACACGCGCGCGCGCGCGGTAGTAACTTTTTTGACACACAAACACATGATTGTTCTTCACCTCACACAGAACGCAAAGGGTGGCTCATGTTACCGTCCTCCCCTGCTGCACACACACTAAACTGAGTTGAACCGGCGGGATGAACCCGTTGAACTCAGACTGAGAGCATTACATACTCCTCAACACTGCGTGGCAGTGTGGCTCACTGTGTGTGTGTGTGTGTGTGTGTGTGTGTGTGTGTTAAAAGCTGTGAGTCTCCAGCTGATCTGCTCCTCACTCAGCTGCAGAACATGCGCCATGCCTTCTCCCATCCCCGTCACCCGCCTGCTGCCCGGAGACATCTACCCGTCTCTGGACACTAGAGCCTGCAGCAGCCCGCTGACCCAACACGGTTCCACGTTACAAGTCCCCACTGAGCGGCTCCACGGCGAGAGGGTCGCCAGCCGGCTCTGGTCCTCTGTGATCTACTGGAAGGAGCTGCGCTCCCTGCAGCCCGTGGGCTCCGGCGGGTTCGGCTCCGTGTACCGGGCCGAGTACCTCGGACAAACCACTGCGCTGAAGAGAGTCAAGAAATGCACCAAGAACCGGCTGGCGTCCCGGCAGAGCTTCTGGGCCGAGCTGAACGCAGCGCACCTGCGCCACGGGAACATCGTGCGCGTCATCGCGGCTACCACGTGCGTGCCCGCGGATTTTGGGGATGACGATTGCATCGGAATGATCCTGATGGAGTACGTCGGGGACCGGAACCTGCAACAGGTCATATACGACTCCGCGGAGCTACAGGAGGAGCAGTGGCTGCGCTATTCCACGGACATTGCGCACGGCCTGCGCTTCCTCCACGCGCACAGTGTGGTGCACCTGGACATCAAACCTGCCAACGTGCTCGTGACAAGCGACGACGTCTGCAAGATAGTGGATTTCGGGTGTTCTTTTAAACTGGAGCGCGGGTGTGAAGTGAGCGTCATCGGCCCGGAGCTGAGCCACGTGGGCGGCACGTACACGCACCGCGCGCCGGAGCTGCTGAAGGGGGAGGCGGTGTCTCCAAAGGCGGACATCTTCTCCTTCGGGATCACGCTGTGGCAGCTGATGACCAGAGAGCAGCCGTACACCGGCGACAGGCAGCACGTCGTGTACGCGGTCGTGGCGCAGGATCTGCGACCGCCTGTCCACGAGTCCCCGGTGTTCCGGTCTGAGCAGGGCCGCCTGTGCAGAAGTCTGCTGAGCCGGTGCTGGAGCGGCGATGCCCGGTGTAGACCCAGCGCTCAGGAGCTGCTGCAGCAGCTGGAGCAGCTGCGCTCCCACTCCCACTCGTGAGTGGAGTCAGGACTGCTGCACACCCATGGATTCGTGGATTTAGATTTTACACAGGACCAAAGACTCGTGCTCAGTTTGACACCGTTTCCTGTTGTCATGGTGCTGTTGTTTGTGGCACAGTAAAGTCAGCCTGGAGACACAGATCACGTGGTCTCAGTTAATGCATATGGTCACAGTGTCCAGTAAATGCCATTGTCTGTGTCCGTGAATGTGAGTTCAAACACAGAGGAACGTCTTTAAAATGTCCACCAACGATGGATGAAGTCATTCTGGATTTTCGCTTTTAATCATTAAACAGAGATGAGACTTGATTAGTTTTTGGTGCATCACAAACTCATGTGTTTTTATTCTTTGTTTACTTCTGTGTCTGACGTTTCATTAACCAGTTTACTTAACTTAGTCACAACTGACTTTGTTTTAGCCCCCTTTTCTTAAGTTAATGAATCCAAATGCTGTGAATGTTTTATGATGCCATGGATGTACTGTGAGATTTCAGTGTGTTTTCATTAAAATTATTTTATAATACAGTATGTGCAAATTACCTTCTTTTTTAACTCTAGGTCACAAGGAAAAAACAGATTTTAGCCAGAAGGATGACCTCATAAAATCTGTTTGTGCTCACGTCTACGGTATCTTACATATTTGTAAGCTAAATTATGCTGCCATGACATTTGTGTTGCTTTAATTGTGTCGGTGGAGAAAATCACTGATTTTTACATCACAGCACACAGGAAGTGCTGATCCACAAGTTTAAAACATGTTATTTTGTGACTTTGCTGCTTAAACTCGACATAGGTGACACACTTACAACAGCAAACAATGCAGCAATAAAACAACAGCCCCTGTGTTTCTGTTCTCTAGACTTTGAAAGAGTGAGAAGTTTAGAAACTTCACTTTGAGGGTTGAAAATGCTGTGAACTGAGATATAACTGCAAACATATTTTTTTAAATTGGAGATTTAGGCATACGTTTTATTGAGTATGAGCCTATTGTAACGTGGTTTAATGTGAATTTCCTTGTGTCTCACGGCAGTTCTCAGTGGTTGTATGTGTCAGTGACTCCTACAACAGTTCCACACAGGAACAGAGGTTCATGTGTTCATATCCACAGCTTTCTGACAGCTCTGTGAAACTCTATATCGACATAAACTATACAGAGAGCACCACAGAGCCCAACCTAATGCACTGATTTCAAAGTAAAAGGTTCTTTACATTTGACTTAGAAAAGTGACCCAGACAACTTTTGTATAATCAACTTTGTGTAAATAATCAACTGGTATTAAACATAGTATTTACTATTATATTGATTATTTATATATATTGATTTATTGTCAGCTCCATGTTTGTACCATATGGACGAATGACTCTACACTGACTCTAGCAACGAGATTCCTGGTTTTTATACTGACTGAAAGCTGCTGTAGATTTCCATATAAGAGGCAAGATACTGAAATGAATAGAATATGCAAGTCTGCTCCTATAGATGGCACTAAATCCTAATTGTCCTTTAACAACTATTCTAATGCATTGCAGCAGTAGTAGTAATATTTTATTCATGCTGAGTCCCTTGTGTTTAGATTTAATTAACTTAATCCTTTTCAATCAGACAAATCTTATATCTGGTTTTATAAACTCATTAAAAAAAGGAAAAATAAAAACAGAGCCTGTGAGTTAGTGCTGTAACAGAGCCCCCTGCTGGACACTTCTGAGTGAGCCGACAGGCTCTGACTTCACATGCTATGCTTACGTTCACGTGGCTGTTATTGGCTGAAAACACATATGCTCACATATGTTATTATTCTGCACATCATCACAGCTGGTCATATGTCAGCTAATATATATCACGGCTGCCATTTTACACTTTTGTGTCCAGTGAGAGACATGAACCACGCTCCAGCTCCAACATTTACTTTTATTTGTTGATGCAAGACGGGAAAAAAACTGTTAAAAATGAAGAGTTCAGGTTTTTCAAAGTGTTGTTTGAGGTTCAAATACATGACAAAATAAGACGCTTGCTCTCACTGAAATCCTGGGTGCCACGGAAACTATTTTATCCTCCCAATGAAAGACCTGAGAACATCTACGCTGCTTAAGTCCAAATGTGTTAAGACCTCCAACTTAGACAGTTTTTTAAATCTGGAAACTGCTCACTCTCCCACACCAAAGCCCATAGAGAAAATCAGCATGTTTGTCACTCGTGGTAAATCTAATTGATGGATTTAATCACTTACGTCACAAAATAACACATTTGAAATGACTAATGGGAGCAGCAGTGGGCCAACAGAATTTCTCTATGGACTTTGGTGCAGGGAGTGAGTACTTTACAAACTTATATTCTCATATAAAAGACAGCAGCAGACATATTCTTAAAATAGCTAAGACTAAAATCTGTTTTTCCTTTCGTCCCTGCTGGCAGCCATGTTTTGGGTGAGAGTAAGCGTGCCAGGTTCTGGAATGGGAACCACAGCCCTGACTATGTATAACTACAACCACACTTCAGAAAAACCTGAACCATCCCTTCCAGGAAGCAAAGTCAGCAAAGTACTTTTACTGGTGACATTAATAAAGAGTGAATCATCTTCCAACTGTAGTTAGCATCAGCGCACTCTAGTTGTTTACGTATTATTATTCCAGCAGAGAGAAGAGATTGACATCAGTGTTATACCCCGCAGTTTACACACACACACACACACACACACACACACACACACACTTCTCAATCAACACATACATCAGGACAAGAACATGTCACACAAATGACAACAAGGATGAGCAGAACGTGAGGACAGTAGACAGAAGACAGTAATGTGCTCCAACCTGATAAATGAATCATTTGTTACTGTGGGACAATTCAGTTTGACTTTACTATGAGCTGTTAGATTAAAAAGAGTTCAACTGAACATGACTACAACACTCCATCTGTGACCACTGTCTCTGCCATGTACACTGAGAGATGTAATGCTGTACTGATACTGATGGTATCATGGTTTGAAGATCAACATTCAACTATTCCCATGATCCATGACAAGGATTCTGTCGTATGTTACTGCAGTCAGTTCTCTCTCCCACAACTACATTCACATCACCAGGCTGAAGTCACTGTGTGGACACAGAAATCAGATATTCAAATCAGACTTGTGATCAGATATGTAGCCTGTACACGTGTGTCGAGCACTGACGTCATCAAACAGCAAAATCCAACATCAATGGAAGAGACATAGATCTTCCCCACAAATGAACTGAGATCTCTTCATTTCTGAACTTCCCGATACAATTACAGGAAGGAAGTAATGATCAAATGTAGCATAGAAGAGTCTGTAGTTACTACAACAAACACTGTTAACAATGGAGATGACACATTAGTTGATTTTATCGCACATCACGATAAAACACACAATAAGTTAACTGTGGGGAATTTTCATTATTGAGATAATCCCGATGTTTAGCAGCTCAACAACATTAAGACCTAATGATTTATTATTCCACAGTTCTGCATCTGATGATCTTAAAAGATTTTTACAATAATCACAATACTATGATGAATCTAAATGATTGAGGATGAGGATAATCACATGTTATGGTTATTAGCTATAGCAGCTAAAAAAAACATGACTTGTTTTTACAAAATTGTAACAAAAGTGTGTAACATTGTTTTGGAATCAAAGGTTATGGTCAGTATCAGTAATAATGAGCTCATCTGTTTCCTCTGCATCTGTAAACTCTGAGATGTGGAGAAATTCTGAAAGCTTTTCCTGATATGAACTAAATGAAGGAGCGTATGGACAGAATGATCCATGTGATTTCATTTATGAATCAAAAAAATAAACTATTTCTTCTTAGCTAAATGTTTTAGAGAGATATTATGAGTTTAAAGCATATCAGGATTAAAATGTGAGAAAAATCCTGATATGAACATTTCATATCTTTTATTCCTATTCACAATAACAAAATAAGAATCATTTTCACAAAGTGAGAATCCCTAATACAGCATAGTTTATCTGCTTCAGTAAAACAGCATGGCACATGGCAGTATGTGTGATAATCCCAGTGACGGAACGGATCGATCACATGATGGTGACTCTCTCGGGTGAAACGTGGGCAGCCGAGCCGACCGGCTCCAGGCGCCGGCACTGGTACTGACGGCTGTCCATGCCTCGGCGGATCCGGTGGAGCTTTTGGGCGATGCATGGAAGCAGCATCACCACCTTCCCCAGGATGACACACACGGGCAGGGCCAGCGCCACCACGAAGGTGGGCGGCAGGTAGAAGCGGTACGACTCCTCCTCAAAGGCCCGCTTCCATCCAAACAGCAGGCCGTGGAGGGTGGCAATGAGCAGAGCGATGTAGCCCAGAGTGGACTGACACACAGACACACACACACAGACACACAACTGCTGTCATCATACAACAAACACTTATGTACCACTGATGACATCACAAACAATGATCACATTTTCAACAAATCCTGATTTCTTACAATCGAAATAACATCCGTCAAAACTCATCGGGTTTTCCTGCAGATCTAATTCAGATTATGGATTTGGCAGCAATTTAACTTTGACATGGAAAGTCACATTTGAGAGTGACATCTTAACAGATCAGGATGCATTTTCTCACGCTTATGTAAAATGGAAATAGCTATAAAGTAGTTTTATACAGATGGATCCAGTGGATAAAAATGTTAACTTTTTAGGTGCTGGTATGTAAAATACAGTGTTTACCCATGGTGGAGGTCTGTGCTCTTCTATCAGATGTTTTTATTGTGGGACTCAAACACAGTTAATGCGATAGTTTGGAATCTTGGAGGTGGAGTTATATGAGGTATTTAAACATACTTCAAATCACAATAGCTGCAATAGAACTGTTCTATTTTGGATTATGTTCTTGGCCAGTTGTCGCAAAAGTCTTTCAACTTCTGTCGCTGTTGTGTGGTTTTACTGTAGCTCAGTACCTGTATAAAGCTGAACTCCCTCCAGTTGAGTTGGCTGTGGACAGAAGGAATGGAGGTGATGGCGAGCAGCGACAGAAGCCCCAGACTCATGATCCCAAAGGAAATGTACATCTCCACCCTCCACACCTCCTCCTCATTCCAGGCGTTCTCCACGTTAGCGTGGACCTGTCAACACAGAGGACGCTCAACATGGAATTCATCACAACAAAGCAAGGAAATAACAGAATAGAATTCTGAGATTAAATTTAACATTAGAATTATAGAAAAGAGTCAGGACTGCAATATTATAATCATACTTTGTTTTCTTTAGTTTTTGATCTTAATCTGCTTTGAATTAATCAACCAGAGAGAACAGTCTGGAACAATGTTGAGCTGCTTTGTTAACAATTCTACAAACTCTAGATTAGAAATGGGACATTATAATAGTTTAAAATATTTCCTGTGAATGACGTGACAATCACGTCTAAATGACCGTCTCTTTCATGTCTCTTGTGATAAGAGGGCGAGGCTGTAACCTGCTACTAATTCCTCGATTACCTGAAGTTTAAACTCATTTAAGATTCATGTTTGTTAAATCTAAACATGTACATCCAATATCATCTAACAAAAGAAAACTGTCTGTGTTTATTTGGTGGGAGGAGCTCAGGACAGAGATCCTCCATCCCAATACCACAGTATTAAACCATATAGAGATAAGGGACCAGTATGAGGGACCAGTATGCAGAATATGTGTCGTAGAAATGATCATTATTAGATCAAAAGGTGGTGTCATTATCCAATTTGTTACTTTCATGAAATAAAAACACGTTTTGATTCTACATTTTGTTTTAGTAATTATTGTGTCATCTTTCAGTGAGTGGTTATTTGGTAACTGTCCTGTGATTGGTTAAATCCTTGTGTGATGCCACAGATTGTGAAGGGAAGCTGTAAATTGAGCAGATGCCATTTTCGTCTTAGATAACTTGAGAAATTTCTGCTCAATGACACCAAAAAAAAACTCATGTGAATCTACAGCTTTGTGTGGTGGAAATGAAGTTCATGAGGATCCGTGTCAGGTCAACAACCTGCATCGTACTGACCTGCTGGTAGGCACTGTTGAGCAGCAGGTACCTCTCAGACCTCCTCATGGGCAGACAGAGGCTGTAGAGGACGTGCACAGCAGCCAGGAAGAAGCTGAGGAGGCCCATCTGTTTCCGGCTCTGCAGCCAGCCCTCCAGCCAACGTGGGAACTGCCTGTACTTTGTTCCATAATAGAGCTGGTGGGCAGCTGCCAGCTGGCCTGCCAGGTACACCAGGGCCAAAAGAGTGATAGCAACAGTGGGCAGAGTCCGGTTCACCATCTCTATGGGGATCTTGTAGAAGTCACTCTTCTTGTATTTCAAATATGGGTGAATGACATCGCGCACAAAAGAATACGCGAAAAAGAAGATGGAGAGGGCCACGGCAGCGAGGACAGGGCCCCTCCAGCTGGAAAATAACTGTATGGGCAAGTTCTCAATGTCCCGTGAAGAGGACAGGGTGCCCATGTCCACCGGCAGGAAGTTCAGCTGACGTGCTAACTCCATAATCTGCTGCCGGGCCTCCAGCGAGTCACTGCAGACGAACACCTACGCGACAGAGTGCAGTGTTCATGACATCATACATCACATCTACCAACTGTCACACATCACAGCAACGTCATTCAGAACTGCTATTAAAGGGTTACTTGATGCTTTTTGACGTGCGCTGTATGAGGTAAACCGATTTTAACCACTTAACAAAAAGGTTTCACCTGATAAAATCATCTGCTTAAGTCTACAATAACTAAATAAGATGTGTGTCCGTGTGTCAGCCTTTTCCAGGAGGATTTCACTAGAAATGGCTGCAGCTTCTAAGCTTCTCTAGAGGAAGCTCTGGCTCGGTGCACACGGCCACAAAGTCCTGAACAAATTCTCATCTTGAATCTGCCGACGTGCTTGTAGCTGTAATTGTGCTTTTGTAGAGGCTCCGTTGTTTTTTCCCTGTTCTTATGAGCTTTAGAAGCTAAAGTCGATGTGTGCTGGCAGAATTTACACAGCAACATATCAATCACCGCACTCTGCTCTGAATTTAAGAGTTACTTTTGAATGTCATAACCTTTTAGACGCCATGTTTGTCTTGTTGTGAAGGTCCCTCAAGGTCCCCTCTGGAATATTGTCTCAGAAAAAACTCCATTTCTGTCAGATTATGACAAATCCACAAAATTCCACGTCTAACAGTTGATTACATTTTTATTGCTCAATTCCGCGATCCTGTCCACCTCACAGAAATCATAGGGCCCTAAATTAGAGACACAATCTTACCTAATGAGGCAGCAGCAGACGAGAAGTCGTCTACTGTGTCCCTGAGCGCTAACAATGCTGAGCCTCTGTGTCTCAGTCTGGTTCTGGTCTTAGGGTGGTTCACCATTGACATGCAAAATACAGTTAGCACTAACTATGTGTCAGTCACTACACTTCAAATAACGAACTATCCCTTTAAGAAGTGTCGAGACTCCAAACCACACACAGGCTGAGGGATTATTTCAGGTTTGATCTACAGCCAGCAGTTCTGTTATTGTCAGTGTCCTGCATTAATATGATAGGAGCTTTTTTATAATCTGTGCCTAAATTATGAGAGGATGAATGGGTCAGAGATGGCTGCCACCTCCTCCTCTAAGAAGAAACACAAATCCTAACACATCATCATGTGAAATGGCCTGTATCATGTTTTCAGAACATGGACACAGATAAATCACTGTTAAAGACACACTTCTTATCACTGGCTTCATGCATGTTTGAGTTAGAGACTTAAACGATTGAATGTGTTGTTGTGCAATATTATGTTTTCTATTTATTATCTGTTTTTATATATTTTATATGCTTAGACATTTGCTCTACTATGGTTTTAAATGTGCTTTATAAATCAACTTTTACTTGACTAAATAATGTGTTGAAATGTTCAGTGTGAACCTCTGTGGTAGGTTTGTTGTTGTGAGAATGCTGCTGTGGATGTTGGTGGATGCTGGTGGATGCTGGTGGATGTTGGTGGATGTTGGTGGATGTTGGTGGATGCTGGTGGATGCTGGTGGATGCTGGTGGATGTTGGTGGATGCTGGTGGATGTTGGTGGATGTTGGAGGATGCTGGTTGATGTTGGTGGATGTTGGTGGATGCTGGTGGATGTTGGTGGATGTTGGTGGATGTTGGTGGATGCTGGTGGATGTTGGTGGATGTTGGAGGATGCTGGTGGATGTTGGTGGATGTTGGTGGATGCTGGTGGATGTTGGTGGATGTTGGTGGATGGTGGTGGATGGTGGTGGATGCTGTTGGATGTTGGTACCTGTGCGCTGGCATCTTTGGGGCAGCTCTGCTGAATGGCCCAGGCTGAGATGACATTGAAGCCTTTGACCACGATGGAGTCTGGCAGCAGTGAAGCAAGATATTCAGCATTGGACTCTGGATACTGGTTCAGCCTCCTGTTGTTACTCACATCCACCAAGATCTTTCCTGAAGCACAAGGTAAACACACAGGACTCTGTCATTTAAGAATAATACATAACCATTAACTACATACATACATAGATAGATAGATAGATAGATAGATAGATAGATAGATAGATAGATAGATAGATAGTAGAGGTTGCTCTTGTTTTTATAGTTTTATGACCTGACCCCTTCAGATAGTTATTATGTATTGTGTGGTGGAAATGAAGTTGCATTGTATTGTTGTTTATATATACATATATATATATATTATATATCAATTGTGTTATTTACCTTCCAGGAGATGTTTGAGGTCCCACAGGACAGAGTAGTGCTCCCGGCGGATTGCCAGGAACACAATAGCTGCCTTCCCCACAGCGTCTTCATGATGTGTCACATCCACCACATGGGGAAACGACTGGGCTGCCTGTTTGGGATGGCGACTGCCCACCACCACATGGAAACCATGACGCAGCAGGCGGATGGTCAGGCACTTGGAGAAGTCACCTGAGCCCAGGATGGCCACTGTGGGCTGGGCAGCCAGACATGCAGCACCTGTGTCTGCAACTCCATTCCTCATGCAGCTGGGCAGAAAACAGGCCTGGGTGTGGTGGAAGGGGTGGTGGGAGGAGGAGGAGAAGCAGGAAGAGGAGGCTGTCAGGGACACGTGGCTTCTGCTACCACTCATCATAGAGATGGAGTCCATCCTTTCTCTTCTTCTCCTCTGCTTTTCTGCTCAGGAAGAGTTCAGAGGGTCTAAAAAGGAAATGACAGCAGCAATATTTAGGTTATTTACATCCTCCACACGATCACTGGTAACCTGACCATGTATCTGCTGGTGGACGTGCAAGAAATGAACTGCTCCTGTGTGCTGTGAAAGTGCTATGAACTTTGATATGAGTGGTTACGAAGAGAACTTTCCAGTCTAGAAAATGAACAAACAGCATCACATAACCTTTTGGTAAGTGGCTAAAATCTGCTTCTTTATGTCCCCGCTGGCAGGCATTTTTAATTCAGTTGGTTGTTGACATAAAACTGATTATGTGTCAATTCATAGACAAATACAGCACACAGGAGTTTATATGTATATACTGTATATATATATATATATATATATATATATATATATATATATATATATATGTATGTAAACATTAACTAGTAATGGTTAATGTTAGGGATAAGACATTTGGGCTGTCCAAATGAATGGAACTCTATGCAGTGTCCTGAGAAGAAGAGCTGTGCAGAACCTCATGTCTGAGGAAATGGTTAAGTTGAGGTGTAGTTAAACTTAAGGTTAGGCATTAACTGGTTATGGTTGAGTTTTGGGAAGAATAGGTGCGCAAACCTGTGTGTGTTTTGTTTGGACCAAAAAAATGAATAAACCACAGGAAGTGAGGACATTTTGGAGAATTTTTGGGGGTTCAAATCTGATTATAGGGTTAGGGTTAGAATTGGGTTTAGGTTAGGATTAGGTCAAGGGTTAGGCATTTAGTTTTGATGGTACATTATGTCTCCGAGTGTCCTCAGTAAGGATGCTGCGCGAAAATGTGTGTGTGTGTGTGTGTCACTAACGCATCTTATGGTAACGACCTTCACTCAGCTGTGTTCCCAAGGACAAGACCAGTGTCTGCGCGCGCCTGCGTGCGTGTGCACCTGTAGCGCTGCAGCACGGCTTTTTTTTTCTCTTCTCTGGAGATGAGAAAAACGAACACGCGCACATATTCAACGACTCACAGATCACGCCTGACTGAGTGTGACAGTGTTACCCACCTGTCACTCACGCGGATGCTGCTGCTGCTGCTGCTGCTGCAGAGGCGGAGACGCTGACCAGTTGTTGGCTGTAATCGAACCTCACCCTCATCCTCATCCTCACCCTGATGCTGGTGTCGATGCTCAGCTCAGCCTCCGCGCTGTCTGACCATGTGCTGCGTTCATGCACTGTCGGAGACAGCAGCTCTCATTTGCACAGAAGTGCTTCCTATTATTTTCAGAATAAAATACAACACACAAATCATCTCAACCAAGCCTTCTGACCGATGAGGCCATGTTGACACAAATGGGGAACCTAGACCGTGCACTTCATATACAGTATGTATGTATATATATGTATATATACATATATATACATATATATACATATGATATATATGATGTTCAATGTGTGATGGCAAATATATAAAAATGACTAATCATCAGAACTGAACAGAATGAAATGCATGAGGAAAGATATTGAAAGTATCCTGTTTCCTTTCTCGAACAGCAGGGGGCAGTGTGTACGTTCTGTTCACATGGTGGGATTTGTAAATACAGTCCGAGCAGAACCGCAGAGATGTTTCTGGAAGCAGTCGTGTTTTCTGTTTCACTTCTGTGCTTGATATTTATTACTCGGTTATATGTAGTTGTGAAGACTGGGTCGAAACATAAACCTGGATCCAAAGGTCCTGTGACGGTCCTGGTTGTTGCGGGTTCAGGTAACGTCAGTGAAACTGTCTCACGTCCATGTGTGTCGTTCTCTGTTGCCATTAAGTTTACGTGGTGCATCAGTAATATTGATATCATATCACATATGTGCTGTACGTCACGACTCCACAGGCTTCGTGTTCAATTCCAGCGTCAAATATGATCTAATATCAGCTGACTTCCGTAGCGTCCATGCTAACAGCCGCGTCACGTCACGTCACGTCACGTTCTGTACTGTACCAAAACACTGGATAGGGGTGTTTTTATTTTTGGTAGGAGACTTTTCCCGGTGCCATTCTTATTGTTACGTTTTTCACATAAACGTTTCTCTTTCTTACGTCAACAATCCTGTAATTAATGAAGCAAAGGTAGCATTCTGGAGCCACGATTGATAACTCTCGTGGGTTAAAGGCCTCTCTTCCTCTGGTAGGACTGGACCACGTAGGAGAGGCTGTGGGTGGAGGGATCAACCTCTGGCAAAACAACACTCACTCAAAATTAACAACAATAATAATAACTATAAATAAATAATATATTCATATCGAGCAAATAATAATACACATATTTTATTATTATCATCATTATTATGAATAATGATGGCAATAATAATTATGATAATGATAACAGTACAGCACTTTTCAAAATAAGGTTGCAAAGTGCTTTACAAAGTAAAAAGAAAAATACAAATATATACAGATGTGCAATAAAACAATATTCCTGAAATAATGGTATCACACAAATATAAACAAGCTTACTGTTAAACCATCATTTTTCATCATTTTTAAAGGCTTTTATAAAACAATTTATTTTGAGATCTTCAGGCAGCGAGTTCCTTAGCACTGACTGCAAAAGCCCCAAAAGCAGTAGAATGTGTTGTTGGTCATATCAATACTCTTAAAACATTTACTGTTTGTGCTTTAAAGTGTGTTTTAATAATAGACTTTTCATCCTCATTATCTTTGTGCTGTGCAGGCAAAAGTCTAATTGAAAAAATCAGGAGTATCCTGACCAAAATGATTGTGATTCACAATATTATTTGGATAATATCTGCTATGAAATCTTATTTTTCACTTTTAATAATTTAGTTTAAGTGAAAAACACACACAGTCTTCCCCTTGTGGCACTTCAAAATAAATCCTTAGGACTGTATGTTGGTGAGACAGCATTTCTAAACACTCATTTGAAGTATTATTAATTCCCCCATTCATGTTTATTCCAATGATGAGATGATGAAAATGATGACATTTCCGTCTGTGGTGTTGTGTTATTGACAGTATGTCTTGTGGATGTTGCAGGTGGCCACACTACAGAGATTCTGCGGCTGATGGAGAGCCTGTCTGCAGCTTACACACCTCGACACTATGTTATTGCTGACACCGACCGCATGAGTGAGGAGAAAATCTACGCATTTGAAAGCTCCAAAGGACAGTCCCAGTCACAGTCACAGTCCCAGTCCCAGTCACAGTCCCAGTCACAATCCCAGTCACAGTCACAGGTAAGTCATTCCAGGTCACATCAGAGTAGGATGTCAGAGTGCTGTCTTAGTTTGTTTAGGTTTAGGCCTGTCAATTACTTTTGTTCCAATTAAACATTTTCACATTACTTAATTAAAAATCCTTAAACATGTCTCACCTTTAAGGCCACGTTTGGCTATTAATATATTTGACTGTGTTTTAATATTATCTGTATACTGAAATCATTTAGAGCCAGCCTGTGTATCATTTCATTTGTCATTAAGTTCTAAATCTGATTTCTACATGAACATTATACGGAGGGATTAATAGATCCACACGTTCGTGTCAGTATGATGTCAGTCATACCTTCTGTGTCATAGAAAATAAAATGACAGCATATTTGTTCATGTGGCCTGGTGTAATAATATATTTGTTTGTATAAGATTAGTGTTTATTATATAACAGATGTTCACATTTAAAATAAAGGAAGTATGTGAAAAGTAAACAAATAAAAAAATGTAGCTTAACAAAAAGTATTGACAGGCCTTATTTTGAGGGGACTCTGTGCTGCTGCAGCCATCTCCCTGGATTCTCTCTGATTTGACATGAAATGTCGCGGGTGGTGTAGTAATGGAGCTTTGAAACATATAACCACAAATATTACATGTTGCTCAGCCGGTCATTTTACAGAAACAGTCCTGCCATGTTTACACTGTTGTTGTTTGTGTTCTTACTGCAAATAGTTGGACTATTTAAAAAAGGAGTGAAAATGGAAACCTGCTGCACTGACAGCAGAAGTAGAGCCTGAAAAGTGACTTATTACTACATACTTCAACTACTACAAACTAGTTTATGATCCTTACTGAACAAATATTTAACACAGTCTATCAGCAGATAAATGTATAATGAAGTGCGTTGTAAAAATTCACCAGCAGGTGGCGTGCAAACACTTCTTAATAGTTAGAAAAACTTCCATTGTGAGATTCAGATTCACAGCAAATGTTTCCTTTTTATACGTCTGATTTTTATTTTATTTTTTTCAAACTGGTGGCTTTAGTGAATCCTTAAGTTTACTTACTTCCTTTAGAAAAAAAACCCACACACACACACACACTCCAAATGCACACAACAGGCACATAGTGAATGGGTACTGCACTCGTTTTAAAGAAAATCAATTCCTGCATCCACCCCTCAATCAGATCTGCTCCAAATGTTAATAGTTTTTTCTTGTCCCATACCTCACTAAGTAATTCTAGTAATTTCTGCAGAATCCTGCCTAAACACAGACAGACAGACAGACATAGTTTTTTTCTTTGACATAGTACATTTGTTGAAAGGTTTACAGTACAGATACAGGAGAGGCAGCAAAGGCTAAAGCAGTGTCTATGAATGTTTCCAGAGAGACACTGGAGTCATTGGTCTGGAAGCAGAAATCTCAGATAATTGACACATATTAACATGGCTACATACCATGGAATATAAACTAGGGATGTACTAGTTATATACTAGTTAAATACATGAGTATTTCATTATTTGCATGATAATAAAAAGTTGATCAGTTACCATGACTTTTCAAAACATATTAAAAATTCATTCAAATTCTATTTTATCAATGCTTACATGAATATAACAACTTCTAGTCCAGTGACTACCTGATTTGTGGTGCATCTGTCATCACAAGGTGGTAGCAGCAGCAGCAGCAGCGGCATCAAGCATTTAGTGACAGGACGTCATGTGTGTTTGCTGAAGGGATGAAATTTAAGAGATGTCTTGAATGCATCTCGAAGCTGCTCCTCTGAGCTCAACATGATGTGAGTTCCAAAGTACTGGAGTTTAGAATATCCGAATATTTGACGAATAATACAACTGAATATCCGTATAGTATTTTTGCTAGAAATATGCCACTCTTGTACTGATAACACAACATGATTTTGTTAGCAGTGGACTGAACCGTTGTTGTTGTTGTTGTTGTGTGGCAGTGTAGTTAAAAGTTTAGAGTCATTCGATCGATACCATAAATATTAGTGTATGTGTTGTTTTTAGTCTTGAATTCCAGACTTTGTCTGGAGATCTAGTTCTGGACATTCTCCACAGTTTTTCCTTCACATGTGATGAACGCTGCAGAAGATTGTCTGAGTCAGCAAAAACATCCAGACAAAGAGTGACGCCGTCTGGGTCCAGCAGGAAGTAGGCCCACTCGCCTGCTGGGAATGATCCAAAAACCTTTTTCTCTCTGCTGCGTTCCCATCTGAGCTTACTCTGACTTTATCTAGAAATTTGATGGAAGGAGAATTTCTGGAAAATGACCAGAGCATCTTTTGCAGACATTTGCATCCTCGCCCGCAGCCTCTTTGGACAATCTTCAGAGAGCGTCCAGACTTTAGTGCATGTCTGAAAGCAGCTTGTGTAATACTGTTTGTCAGTGT
This sequence comes from Solea solea, assembly GCF_958295425.1. Classification (NCBI taxonomy): domain Eukaryota; kingdom Metazoa; phylum Chordata; class Actinopteri; order Pleuronectiformes; family Soleidae; genus Solea; species Solea solea. Next base: position 1,157,512 of record NC_081134.1, on the reverse strand, counting down.
TGTATTCCGTGCGGACACGTCTCTGAGCAGCTGAGATATACACATGTTCTCGTTCCCCAGTTCACCATCTGTCGGATCCCACGGAGTCGGGAGGTGCATCAGTCCTGGAGTTCGTCCGTGGTCAGTACGCTGAAGGCCCTGCAGCACTCGCTCCCTCTGGTGTTCACACTCAGACCCGACATGGTGAGTGGACACAAACACACGTCAGACATTCTGAGATTTTTCTGAGAATTCATGCTGTTTTAAATTTTTTTCTTTCATTCTTTCTTTCTTTCATTCATTCATTCATTTTTTTTTTTACATGTGGCCCTAATACTCTTCCATAAAAGAGTGAGTGATCCACTGTGAAAGATTGGAAAAAGAAATAGCTTTCATTACAGCTACTCCAACAAAGCACAGAAAATAACAGAAATTCACTACCTATAAAAACTAAGTGTACTAGTTTTTATAGGTATAGAGAAGAGTATAGAGAAAAATATTAATTATATACAATAAAAGTACTTAAATCTATGACATCATGTCACGAGCGTAGCCATGTGCTGTGAACGTTTGTAACATTCACATATTTACAACTCGACACAGCGCTTGGTTTTGTTGTGTTTTTAAATCAGATTTGAAAGGTTGACCAAAGTAAAAGACAGAGTAATAATCACTGACCACTAACATTGTTGGTTTTTACTCATTACTCCACATCAAACTTGCAGATTCAGGTGTAAATATCACCTCACGCCAAGTCTCACGTGTGATATATAAACCAATCCTTTTTTTAGTGGGTAAGAAAATCCAAGGTATTCCTGCAAAAGTGTGAAAGAGACTTATCTACCCTGCACTCACAGCTATATGCAGATTACACACAAACACAAAGAAATTCTTCCTCATCAAAACACACAATGCTGACATTTAACTTGTGTTTCATAAGAAGGTCATGCTCATTGAATTACACAGCATGCGTCTCAATAACACATGGGTTTCTGAAAGATATTCCAATTCACAGAAAAGCAAATTAGATTTCTAATTCTGAAGCAGAACATTGAATCATTGCAGAATCACATTGTTTCTGTTCAGACAGACTAAGACCCCGTCAACATTGCATGACTTTGATGGTGCTGTTTACATAGATTTCTTTTTAGTTGTTGTCACAGACCGAGCTCACTGAATCACAAAATACAAGTGTCACGTCAATTCAGGAATCAGTGCATGTATGATTTTATTTATTATTAAAACTAATGTACATCTGGTTTTTAGATTTCCGAGTCCTCTGTAAATGTGATGACTCATCTATGAAGACTAGACCATAGTCTGACATTAAAGGGATAGTTCATACATTTCATGAGGCACATCGTCTGCTTGTCTAATAAAATCTATACCAGTTAAGGTGAATGATATCTTAAGAATATGTTCATCTCATTTTTATTGAATAATTTTATTCTTTGTTTTAAAATCTTTTAATGGATTAGCACCACCGTACATGGCTACAATCTACAATCTGTATTTTTTAAGTTTTTGTGACTTCAGTTCAGTCCAAATTAAGTGTTTTAAAAACTAAAGTCCCAAAATATCACATTTGAACCGACTAATGGAGGTTGCAGTGGATCAACAGCTTGTGTGCACCATTGACGTAAAGGTGTTGTTTATCTCTATAGACTTTGGAATGGAGGATGATCCGTTTTCTAAGTGACACAAACTTCATTTTTGAGTTGGAAAGTGTGTCTAAGACTGGTGAACAGTTTCTTACGATATCAGGGATTTTGTTTTTGGTAGTTTTGTCTGAATGTGTTCAGTGTACCTCACACGCCTACACTTCCAAACAAAACTTAAATATCCCTTCAGTGTTCAGAGTATTTATTACAGCGGTTCTTGTAAATGGGTCAAGGCTATTGTAGACAAAAGCATGTGAGTTACCTCAGACTACAGTGATATAGACAGTAGATAATATGGAGGATGTGTCCTCATGTGGCCAAATCAATGGAGCCTCACACACTCTGACTGTGAGAATGAAAGCGTACACCAGCTGTCGTGGATAATAGAGACACAGAGTGACACGTTTACAGGCAGGTGTTTGTGTGAGGCAGCTGTGTAAACCAGGTCACACATCAAACACAGGCTTCATCAGTCGTCTCTCCCTCTCTCTCTGTAGTTCACACACCGGTCACACTCATCATCAGTGTGCTGACTGTGGCTCAGGAGGAAGATGAGACTCAACACAGAGATCTTCCTCTCTCTGCTTTCACTGAAATCCCCTCTCTTCTGTCCAGTGTTACCACAACAGTGACGTGATCACGGCATACATGCCACCAGCTGCCTTTATCAGTCCACCACATGATTGTGAGCAGACTCATGATGTTGACTAATGATGGCTGATGTTCTTATTCCAGCAGTGAGATTTAAAATCCCACAACACTCTGTGTAAATGTAATGTAACATTGCATACATACTGTAGATAGATAGATAGATAGATAGATAGATAGATAGAGAGCTTTTTGGTTAGCTCTCTTTGCTGAGATTGTGCAAACACTCTAGATTAGTGAGAGCTGACAGAATTTAGATGAGGCACATTTGAGCTAAATCATTTTATTGACCTCAGTTCCCGTCAAGTATTTATATCGTCACCCATTCACTCCCACTCCGTGGGGTGAAGTAATTATTAAAACACCATGTTAGGTGTTTAAATAAGTCCTTTAAAGCTGCTATTGTCACAGGTGAAGTGTTTACATCGCAAATCTAGTCGTGTTAACTATGGTGTAAGAAATGATGTCACTGTAATAAAGCTGCTGATTATAGGATTATATGTGAGTATAAATCCAGTGCCTGGAAGTGTGTGTGCGTGTGTGTGTGTGTGTTGGAAAATGAGATCTCCAGAGTTCCATTCACTGCTGCCAGAGAGAACTTATGGTCAAGTGGTAAAATCTGCTGTTGTTCAAATATGAATGACTTTCATTTGCTGCACATGCAGAAAATAAACACATCTCTAAACTGACCACCAATTGTCTCTGACAACCAAGAGCAAGGTGTTTAATCCTGTCTGAACTGCGTCATCTTTGCGTGCCAAAAAAACTGTTTTATGTCAGAAAGATGCAGACATGTGCTGAGAGAGAGAGAGGGAGGGAGAGACGGAGGGAGAGAGAGAGAGGGAGAGACGGAGAGAGACAGAGAGGGAGAGACAGAGAGAGAGAGACATGGAGAGAGAGAGAGAATGTGCAGTGGAGTTGTGTGATGACTTCTCCAGACTTCAGAGCTGCACTGTCTGGTTTCCTGTAAGTCTCTCAGCCTCCCCCCTTCAGCCCAGAGGCCACTTTATTCATCTTAGGCTCCTCCCCCATCCATGTGCCTCCTACACACACTTGAAACCCAGGTTTAAAAGGAATTTTTGCTGCCGTCTTCTTTGTCTGCATCGTTTTCACACGCAAACAACGATGTGATGTGCTTTCATCTTCCAACACTTACGCTGCATTCCATTTGTAGTCAGAACTGAAATGGAATGCATTTCAGGGGGCGTTCCTGAAGAGGGAACGCCCCCTGACCTTGGATTTTTAACTCGGAAAGTCTGAGCAACCTCACATACCATTCAAACAAGGCTACTTTTAGCATTAAATGTGGAAAAGTGTTTTTTCAGTCCTGGAAATGATGACGTCACAAACAGAATGATTAAGTTTAAGTGATTTATTTGTTATATGGAGCGATTAAGAAGCTGTTTTAATTCTTTAAAAAAACTCAAACTGATTATCTAAATGATTGACAATTAATTTAGTAATTGATTAATAATGGAGTAATTGTTTCAGCGTGATGGAGGGTGATGGAGGGTGATGGAGGGTGATGGAGGCTGATCTTGTATTGATGATGAGAGAGTCTTCACCAGCACATCCCAAAGATTCTCAGTGGGGTTCAGGTCTGGACTCTGTGGTGGTCTCACGCTCCCTGAACTGCTCTTTCACAATTTGAGCCTGATGAATCCTGGCATTGTCATCTTGGAATATGCCGGTGCCGTCAGGGAAGAATAAATCCATTGATGGAATAATCTGGTCATTCAGTATATTGAGGTGGTCAGCTGACCTCAGAATGTTGCTGATCCTAGACCCGACCAACTGCAGCAACCCCAGATCATAGCTCCACCCCCACAGGCGTGTACAGCAGGCACTAGGCATGATGGGTGCATCGCTTCATCAGTTAAATCCAGGTGGTGACTGGTATGGTTTTAAATGAGTCACAGCTCAATCTGGACTTAATCTGGTGCTGGTTCAACCAAAGAGCACGAGTCACAGCTCTTTTCCCTGCTGTAGACTAGTTTACTGTATTTGAGGATTTTCAAAGGTCTTAAGAGGTAAAAACACAGTGAAATCAGAAAGTATTCAAAACCCTTCACATTGTTCATGTTGTAGTCTTATGCTTAGATTTTTTATATATTTTAAAACAATGACATTGTAAGTATTCTAATCCTTTGCTTTGATGCTTGAAAATGAGCTAATTCTTTTCTTCATTGTTGAGATGTTTGTTCATCTTGACCAGAGTCCCATGAAGCTCAGTGTTGAGTCCTGCTGTAGTTTAACACCTTTCCTTTCCAGCTTTTTGGAGGGGAACATTGTTGCTCTCATGAATGTCACTGTTATTACAAGAATATTGTTTTTACTGTTTGTTTGGTCTCTGGGAAATGACCCAACCTGAGTTAGTGTTACCTAGAGAACTGTTAACGTGGTTACAGTGTGTCTCTCCTCAGTTACAAACAAAATGTAACCAAACTCTAAATCCAAACACAACTAGAATCATTTAACAAGTTAATAAAAAGAAATCATTAACACAGCCGTCAGGAAATGTTCACTAACACACAGCACATGTTCTTTTACTTGTTTTCATACATCCAAGGGAACATGTAATCACTTGCTCTTTCATTATTTTGCTCTAACTTCTCCTTCTCCCCGCAGAAACATCACGGTTTATCTAACATGTTTGCACGCTTGTGTAGCATGAGGCCACACTTGTGTACAAAGGTCAAAGCTAAAAGTCATTTTCTATCAACAACAGTTTACTCACTGTGTGTCTCCAGCTGTAACCTTCATGATAACAAACAGTCAGCGTCTCAGATTGTCTCTGTCTGTGGGACTGAGCTGATGTAGGAGACAGTTGAACACAGTTGGAGACAGTGATGGTCCCTCCCTGCACACAGCCTGTCCCTCCATCACTGCAGCTCTTCATAGTTCCAATAAATCTACTAATAAATGTTCGACGGACCACTTGTTTCAAATCAGGTGAAATTCAGCAACATCCTCTGCTCTGGGAGCTGGGGGCGTGTCCACTGGAGGAGCCAAGCACACATTTACACAGAATATTAGCAGAAATGCTTGCTTTGGTCCCCACTTAAGCATGTATGTGAGTCTTTGTCCACTGAAGAACAGGACGTCACTGTTCTTCAGTGTTTCTATCGAATATTAACTTAAACACAACTGTTGTTTAACAAACAAGTAGAGAAGCAACAATCTGGCCGCAGTTTAACGACATAATAATCAGTCCTGTTGTCTCCGCCTCTTCCTCTCTATCAGTGCAGCCTCGCACACGTTTTCAAGACAAAGACACAACTACTGATCATTTGCATTGAGGCCTATGGCTCCAGTGTCAGTGAGCCATCATTTATGACACGCCTAAAACCTCCTGAAACTCTTTTTATTCTTGACTTTTTTACATGTTCTCTGCTCCTGTGTCAGCTCCAAACACAGAACTTCTCCATGGATTTTGGTTTGGGAGAGCAAGCACTTCAGTTTCTACTCAAAATTGTTGTGTAATAGCAAGAACCAATACATATTCCATTAGGTAAGGCTTTTGTTAAAAGTCTAAAATCTATTTTTCCTTGAGTCCAGCCCTGTTTTCACTCTGTGCAGTTATTTTATGTCAGTACTTCAAACTGTAATAAACCTGATAAACTATCACTTACTTGTACTGAAATGAAAGCCATTGATGTGACAAAGGCAAACATGTTTCTGTGTCGTGCTGCAGACGCTGCTTCAGTGCGTGTCACTTCCTGTATATACGCTCATCTCTCCCTCGCTCTGTTGTTTCAGGTGCTGTGTAACGGCCCGGGGACGTGTGTTCCCCTGTGTGCAGCAGGACTCCTGCTTGGAATTCTGGGAATAAAGAGAGTGCTTATTGTTTATGTTGAAAGTATTTGCCGGGTGCATTCACTGTCTCTGACGGGGAGGATCCTCTACCCTCTATCAGACTATTTCTTTGTGCAGTGGTCGTCTCTGAGGGACAGATACCCCAAATCCATTTTCCTCGGAAGAATAGTGTGAAAATAACATGAATAAATACAATTTTGTTTTCTCTACCTGGCGTGTCATTTAATACAAGGTGCTGAGTCTAACACCTACAAAGTACTCTGTACTTATTTTTAATTATTTAAACACATTTCAGTTTGGAGTTGTTTGTTTAAATGAATCTGCAGAATAACAGACACAGATAAGCAAACGAAAAAGAATGAAAGGAAATGTTTCTAGATTATTATATTCTCTTGTTCCAAAACTTTTTCAATCTTAAAGGTCTTAATATCTTATAATTTGTGTGTGGATGTTTTTGCTACTTATACTTTTATATATACATATATATATATACACATATATATATATATATATATATATATATATATATATATATATATATATATATATATATACATATACATATACATATATATATATATATATATATATATATATATACATATATATATATATACATAGATATTCTAGTTCTTTGTAGTTTTGTAGTTTCTGTTCAAATGCACTGCAAGTTTTAACCCAATCTTTGGATAAAGTGGCACAAATTCTGTTCTGGATTATGGCCCGCGATCCTAAAGCAAAGGAAATGAGTATATTTGACCAAACTGCAGATCATCACCACTGTAGGGCCTTTAGAATCCCTCCAAACGTCACTGTTTTCCTGTAGATTATACTACAACGTCTCTCTAGAATAAAAAAATGCTCTAGATTTCACTTTACACTCATTTTAGTGACACAGAACTTCATTATGGTGACGAACTTGAACATTTGCTTTAAAGCTGTTCCGTTGTGTTGGTGGTCCTCACACAGCAGGAGGTGTTCAGATGAAAACCAGCTTGTAGCCGATTGTTTAATTTACTTGAGTCACATTAACACTAACAATCACGTGGTGACAGCGTCCTCGGCTCCACAGCACAGATTACAGGTTTGACTGTTTTTCTCCTTGAATCAGATCCAGTGATTTTGATCAGAATTGTACTGATGACATGGATGTAAATGACACAGCTGACAGACATTTACTGCTGTGTTTAACATGTTACTTTACACACAGAGCACAAGAGGAACATGCTGCTCCGTCCAGAGCCAGTTGAGCCTAATCCTCTATTCTCTCTGCTCAGTCATGTGGCCTCTTCACTGACAGCAGCGACTGTGTTGGCAACTTCCTCTTTGTTATCGTCCTCATTAACAGCATTCTGCAGTAGGGTGTGTTTTGGCCCTTGCAGGAGGGTAGCTAGGGGTGACCCCTGGCAGCCCCCACCCTCCGATGCAGGATGAGGTGACTTTATGTCACTGCCAAACAACCTTTACAGCTGCAAACTTCAGTTTGTGTCATTTTGTAACTTCATACTGAAAATCAATGACTTTTGACTCAATCAATGACTATTTTGTTACTTCTGTGTTAGAAATCCTTCATTCAGATTTACCACAGTGACAGCAGCAGACGTGCGGTGAACTAAAACAATGTAACTGTAACTGTAACACAGTTACAGTTACGATGCACCCTCCAAAACAAGGACACGGTTCAGTTTTTCTCCGGCTGAATTGATGGATATGTTGCTGGGATGAGGGACGTCGTCCTACTGCCGTCGTCTCACCGCTCTCTTCAGAACATCTGGGACTGCAGAGGGACCTCGCCCACTTCAGAGATTTACATTTTCCACAAAACAAAAGATTTTGACAATATTAAAGTGAAAGTTCACGTTGCCTGAGGTGCTGGAAGTGAACAAGCCGCCATTGCTGCGGTGGCGTCTCCCTCCAGTATACGTGCGGTTGAATGGGAGCTGTCATAACAAGTGTGCATCTCTACTTTTACCTGTGCTTTTTATGCAGCGTTAATTTTGACAACGATGTCTAGGAAGTCGGGAAGAACCTGCGAAATTGTCGGCTGCTCCAACAGTCGTGGGAAACTTCAAATTTGGATATAAACTTGACCTTTGCATGTCTTGAAAACATGGCTGCCAGCAGGGACACAAGCAAGAACTGATTTGAGCCACTTAACAAAATCTAACCCAACTAAATCTACACTGTTCATATTGAAGCATCGCATTCACTTGAAAAAAGTGTATTGTTCAATTCAATTCAGATCATTTTTCCTGATTGATTTTGATTCTTTGTACTGAAAGTAACTGTAACTGTAACTGTGTTACAGTTACAGTTACAGTTACTTTCTCCATGGAGAGAGTCTGTGTTTTAGTTCACTGCACGTCTGCTGCTGTCACTGTGATAAATCTGAATGAAGGATTTCTAACACAGAAGTAACAAAATAGTCATTGATTTTCAGTATGAAGTTACAAAATGACACAAACTGAAGTTTGCAGCTGTAAAGGTTGTTTGACAGTGACATAAAGTTATTTTATTTTATTATTTTCCACATATGCGTGTACACACAGAATTGGCACATTTGTCTGTACATATAAATAAAGCCTCACCTGTGTCACACGTCCACCACGTTTACCTGAGAACGTTAACAATCATCTCTGTACGTTGTTCACAAATGTGATGTAAAATTGTCTTTATCTTAAGTCATTTATTTAAAAAACCTCTTTTATGACTGGCTGCGTGAGACCATAAGAAAGGGTTTAGTTTTAAATGTCGTGTTTTAGTCAGGGAAGCATTGTCAGCGCTCTATTTTGCTTTCTTTGTGCTGAGTTTCCTGTTCCTGGAGGGAGAAGTGGACAGGAAGAAACGCTGAAACAACTTGTTGAACCAGACCAAAGATGAGGCCGAAGGAAGAGCTTTAGTCTGACATCTGGGGCTATTTATAGACTCGCTGGACCTCTGAGTATCCATGGAAGAGAAACACACCTGCGGCTGCAGTACATGATCACAGAAGACCACTCAGTGCCACACACACACACACACACACACAGTCTTCAGAGAACATTACATTTACTCTGAGATTTACTCTAACCCTTAATCTAACCCTAATCTAACCTTAATCTAACCCTGACCCTCATCCTAACCATACAACATGCCTTTACCTTAAAATGTAACGTCATGGAGACTTGTGTGTGTCCTCATATGGAAGACAAGTCCCCATAATGACACACACACACACACACACACCTCAGTTTATTCAACACTCGATACATTACTAACTCTGAAAAGTAAGTCATGTGATGATGGCTCACAGTATAACAGACAAAAGGAAAGACTATACATAATATGTCCCCCCTTTAACAAAAATAAATAAATAAAAAGTCTATGGTATGTTAACACTGTAAAACAACAGGATTTATCACTAAGTGAAGGTTACATAGACACTCCGACACACATGGACGTGATCAGTAAAGGTTGCTCAGTTGTACGTACTGTACCTTTAGCTTGTGTGTGAGGCTTGTTCTGGGTGCAGTGAACACACACAGCACAATCATGTGTCAGTGGCTCATACAACCACACACACAAAAGTCTAAACTATCCCTTTAAAACTACAAACAAGCAGCGGAACACTTGGCTTCCTCGGTTTTCCCATAAATGTTCAAAGAGTTGAGGTCAGGTGAGAGCAGGAAAGTTCAGGACTTTTTAGGATCTTCTTACAAAGCTTCAAAATATTTGGGGTCATTGCCCTGATTCACGATGAAGCCGTTTCCTCAGATGCAAACCAGAGGGCACACATGTCTCTGCAGAGTGATGTAAAGTCTCTTCACTCAGTTTCATGCTTTGATGACGTTTTGTTTGTCCGATTATTCTCTGGAACGTGAATCAAACTCATGGTGAATTCCTGTTATCGGGATCATCATGAACGCGGAAATATTCCTAACATTTTATGTGCATGCTGTTTAGTTGCATGCACATAAAATGTGGTCCTAGTGACACAAGAGGGAGCCTTTCCCGTCATTCCAGGGTCCCATTATCTATCATGATTTATAGATTTGATTATTATTTTTAACAGTGTCATGAATCACATTTATTTTGGTGAAAATAATCAGGACATAAAACTGTCATATCATCCCATAGCTACTGGCAATACTTGTGTTTTTGTGTGAAAATGTTGTTAAAATGTGCAATTAATTTAAAATGGCCAGGGTTTATTTTTGTTTGTCTTAGTGTATAATCTCTTTAAAACAACTATTTGTTTTTAATAACCTGATGCTGCATTCACACCAAACGTCATCAGCTGTCGTCGACTTCTTCCCCGACAGTGAGCCAGTGTTGAGTTAGTTTAAGTTTAGGGTTAGTTTGGGTGGTTGGTGCAGGATCACATGTTACAGTGTAATGTGTGAACAGTTGAAGTAGTTAAACGTTGCATTAAATATTCTTTATTTAAAGGAAAGAAACATGTCTTTGTGGCCCTTCATGTAAATTGTGTTCCTTTAGATAAAAGGCAGCATGGACACTTTGATATCTTTGATGACTATGATAGACAGATGTGTACTGAAAATAATATAATATATTATATTTATATATTATATCATATAATATATGTTTTAAGAAGCTGTTCACAAATTACAGTGAAACAAGCGAACTAAAAGAAGAACAACATCCTTTGTGGCGTGTCAAGGCCACTGTGGCTCCCTGACCCTCTTGGTGACGAGTGAGCCCAACCTACGGCCTCTTTCACGCTAGAATTAGCAAGTATCAGAACCCAGGTGAACTTGGTTGTCAGGGGTTTTGTATCCTTTTTTATTTTGATCTCTCATTCAACCACAAAATGGTGAGTGGATGATTTTAAATCATCCGTCCAAAAGATGTTCTTGCTTTTCCATTAGGGATGAAATTAGCCGATACTGAAACGTGACGTCAACAGACTGCCGGCCACTGATTGGTCAGAGAGTGTCGTCACTGGAAGAGTAATGAGCGCGACGTCCGGCACATGAGTCAAAGAGAACAACATCCAACTGCAGATCAGTTTAAAAAAAACCTGAATATATAAAATACTGAAAACATGTTTTAATCGCAAACATTCAGCAAGGAGATTTCTAACATTTTAGATGTTGGCGAGGACAGAGGACAGAGGACAGAGGACACCCAGCTGAACCCGTTGAGCTGTATTTCACTTCAGTGACTGTGTGAGACGGAGTCTGTAAGGTTTTTTTTTAATGAACTGATTCTAATGATTCTGAAAACAACTGCTTTTCCCATCACTACACGTTTGTGTAGAGTGTGTTTGTTGTATAAAGTGACGTCATGGCAGTTTCTCACAGTCGTGCCCTGACGCCCACGTTGAGGAGGTACTGAAGTAATGGACTGAAGTAATGGAAAACTAGAGTCTAGTAGAGTCCAGTAGTTCTACAAGTGTATATCTTTAGTGTCATTGAAGTACAAAAAGGAAGCAAAGCATCAAAGGAAAGCAGCAGAAAAGAAAGATTTACAAACGTCTCCAGTTACTGTGCTTCATCAACCACTCAACAGACGCCACTCTAATAAAGTATAATGTGAATGTTCAGGAACAGCACGCACACATTCATGAGAGGGTTTCAATCTCTCTAACTGTAGCAGGAGCATGTGGAGAGGGCGTGGCCACGTGCACATCGTCTGTGATGATTGGCTGTTTAGTCTACGTCAATCATTTGTCTTTTTTTCGTGTCTGCAGAGAGTCAGTGTGTGTGTGTGTGTGTGTGTGTGTGTGTGCTGGTGCTGCTCGTGCTGCTCGTCGCTGTGAACTCACGCTCTCTCTGTGCACGTGGACCGAAGCTGCGGGACTTTCGTACTCAACACTGTAGCGGAGGAGATTCTGTCTGTTTATGACCAACAACATGACGCATTTTAATAAAGGACCAGCTTACGGACTCTCCGCTGAAGTCAGGAGCAAAGTAAGTGCTGTGAGGAGGAGGAGGAGGAGGAGGTGGAGGAGGAAGAGGAGGGGGGCAGAAGCCCGAGACGCTGGGAAAAGTTAACAAAGGCTGTTTTAACGACTTTGTCACAAACTCACAATGTTAACTCTCGTTGTTGTTTCGAACAATCGATTGAAAAGCAGCAGCAGCAGCAGCAGCAGCAGCAGTTTGTTTGATGTCCGCTCGGCGGAGCAGCAGAGGATGCCTCGACTTTCCGAACATTCCCGAGTTTTCCCCCTCGAGTAGACAGACAGGTAGACAGACAGACAGACAGACAGCAGTATCACGTCAGTCGCGTTACTAACACTAACTAACCATGTTTACCCACACACACACACAGTGAAGTTAAATCTCAGTGTGAATGCGTTTGTATCGCGATAACATCGTGAGTTAGTTTAATGAGGAGTGAAGTAACAGCGACTCCACGCTCCTGAAACAAAGACTGGGTTATTATGGGCTGGCCTTTACTTTACCTGCACGACAGCTCCCACACTGTGTCTGTGCACACACTAGTGAAGTGAAGCTGCTGTGAAGTGGATGTTTGTTCCGTGAAATCTCCTCAGTGATGGGAAACACTATCTCTGCAGCTCTTTGTTTAGCAACTGGATAACAACACGGCATTTTAGCTCAGTGGAGGTCAATCACTACACTGGACCTTTGACACACAGTGGCACATACAATGTGTATATATATATGTACACTATGTGTATGTGTATATATTTATATTTATATATATATATATGTGTGTGTATATATATATATATATATATATATATATATATATATATATATATATACATATGTGTATATATAATGCTCTTGTGTGATCTATTCTCATGACCATGTAGCAGCACTGCAGTTAAAGATTATGTACATGTCTTTTGTTCTTTTATCACAATAATAACATGCAGGAATGCAACAGGAAGTGACACTTAAGTGTGTATCTAGGTGTGTGTGTGTGTGTGTGTGTGTGTGTGTGTGTTATTCCAGACATATGCTGCTGGAGGTGCATGTATGGACGCTGACATCATCAGTGGCTTAAACAGTGTGTTCTATACTGTACCGTGACTGTGAACACTTTAATCAGCGTTTACCAAACTCTCAATAGAAGAAACTATTGTTAACTTAATTACAAGAGCAAATTTGCATATAATGTAACGACTCATCTGTATTCATTTTGAATTGTAAACAAATCTTTTTAAGTAAACTTCATTTGATGTATTCCATTTAAAACATTTACATGCAAATCTAAACTAAAAGGCCGGGAAAATTCCACAAATTATTTTTAAAGATACTAAAAATATCTCCTGCCACCCAACTGGGTTTGGGAACCACTGCTTTGTGTCATTACTAGTTTAATAAAATCCATTTCACAGAAGGAAATTGCATCACAGATTAGGATTCAGCTATTTTCCAGCACCTTGTAATTTTTACACTTTATTTACCACTTTACTGTTTAGTGTCAATTCTTTATTTGTAGGTTTCTGCACCTTTTTCCCCCTAAAGTGTTAGTTTGAAGTGTGGATGTTTCACATAGTCCATGCTGACTGTGTCGTACATGTACCTGACGCCAAGATTCAGTCTGCGTCACAGAGGCTTGCTTTCACTCAAACATGCCAGCACCATGAGAAACAGTTTTGAGTCTGTTTAAGTCGATATAGTGTCATATAGTGAATATGTTTGGTGAGTCTTTACGACTGGAGACTTTGTAAACTGTCACATGGACATGGAGCTGCTCGTCTACTGCCACCTCACTTTAGAAGTTTGTGTCTGTTGCATCAAAAAGTCACTGATGGAAGCAGCAGTGGATCGACAGCTCTTGTGGGCCGTGATGTTAAATCACAACATGTCTTTATGGACTTTGTTGTGGGAGTGAGTGAGTGAGTGAGGGAGTGAGTGAATCTACAAAGTGAGGCAAACTTGAGTTTCCTGTTGGAAAACTGTGTCTAATGGTGTATTTCCACCGGCTCTACTTGCCTTGGCACGGCACGACACGGCACGACACGGCACGACACGGCACGGCTGGGTTTAGGTTGCATCTCCACTACAGTAAAAAGTACCTAGTCAATGTAGGTGGAGTCATTGCTGTGAAACTTCAGTGACTTTGTTTTACACACACACACACAGGCAGGAAAGAGCGCCGCTGACCCACTGACTTATACAGCAGGCGGCACATAAATCAGGCAATATCTCAGATAACTGGTGTTTTTTTCTGGCTGTTTTCATCATAAAATTGAACACTTTTAACAGCTATTTTGTCTCAGGATGCCAGAACAGTCAGAGAATCAGTGGGAGAGCATTTTACTGCTGCTGCACAGAACCAGAGAAACAGTGGAGGTGAATCACAACGAGTCCATTATTTACCTAAAATGTTCTTCCATTAGCATTCATCTTTACTGTAATGATGAAAACAGCAAGTGTCTTTTGTGTCTTCTCAAAGCTGATAGTCATAGATAACTGAGAGTTTCACCACAGGTTATTAAAGTACACATGTTCTGGCATCACATCTGAGCTCCTCATCACACCTGGTACAGAATGTGTTTTCTGGGATCAGATTTCTTTAACTTTAACACTTTTATTCTAAACTCATAAACTTTAATCACTACAGTTCTCAATCACACCACACAGAGGAAAATAGTAACGTCAAGCACGTTCATGACATTTTAAAAACCAAACTGACTCTGTGATAAGTCACTGCCTCAGTGTCTTTGTAACGTGTAGATTTTTCCTCACTGTTGCAGAGAAGCCTGTGTTTCTGCAGATGATGTTGTACAGCGCGTGTCATCCAGGGGCTGTGAGCGACGTGTGGTGCCGTCGTCTGGAGTCATTTGTAGTCCTTGGTTTGACCAGTTGAGTGACTTTATCCAACGTTTTTTTATAATGATGTCGCAGAAGTGTCTCTCGTGATACATCTCGTAACAATCTGTCCACGGCTTTATCTACATCTGTACTTCAGTGGTCAGAGAATTGATCATTTTCAACATGACAGATGAGCCCACGTCATCTCTCCATCTACTCTTTTAGGTTTCTCTGACCTTTACAGCGTTGCTGGTGCTGGAGTAGTAATGAGTCAGCCGTGGGACCCAGACCCACTCTCTCTCTATGTACTGCCCTGTGCTTGCATAGAGTTTCCTGTGCCAAAGTGTTGTCCTCTCTCAGATCACATGGTCAACGTTGCACCAAAGGGTAATTCCAGAATGACTTATCAGTAACAGTTACTACAGCGTTTAAAGGCAAACTTCACATGGTGTCAGAGCCGTGATGACAGGCTGCTGTTTGTGGCTCTTCCACTGACATCTCAAGCTTGTCTAAGGTCACTGGAAAATATTCACCCAGCAGGAAGTGACTCATCACACTTTGAACATGGAGATGAGAGGATGGTGATCTTTGTCCTGAAAGCTTAGATGTTCACAGTATGACAGTATAGTCTTCTATATAATGTGTTGTATATTTTATGGATCTCTGCTGCTACTTTGTTTGCTCATGAATTTCAGCTCATGCAACAGTGTTGACTTGTCACTGAACTCATCCTCAGAGTCCGTATTGATCCAGAGTTTTTACGTAACTGTGCTCTGCTGTGGTCTCCGCCTCTCAGCCCGCCTCTCGTATTGTAACTGCCAATGTCTCCCTGCAGATGGGAGTGAAAAGGACAGTGTTGCTGTGCTTAAATATCTGGTGTCCTGGTGAGAGTGACTCTCGGGTTCTTCTCACATGCAGCTTAAAAAAACACAGTAACGCAAGCGTCATCAAACATTCCGCAGGAAGCCTCTCATTTGTAGCACGACTGTCACAAAGAAATGTTGAATCTGACGTTGGTTCATTTGCAGTCTGTTGATCATTTTGGTCCATTTTTGTTTTCCAACCCTCGAAATATCACCGTCAGTAAATGACGTGTATGTGCGTTGCTGTTGTGGGAGGAGCAAAGAAACTACAAATGATCTGTATTTCACATTACTGATAAACAGGTTAATAATCAAGAGTTGGTTAATCATTGACTTCAAATACATCATAGAACTAATGATGGTTTTCACAAGTGATTAATCCATCAATTATTATCTCAATTAAGCGATAAGTCGTTAAAATGTTGATCATAATGTTCTCATATGTGTTGTTTTGTCCACAAACCAAACTTAATCACTTTTAATTAATGTTTTTTTATGTGGAGCAAAAAACTTAGAAATGAGATATAAGCGAGCTTGTTAGCTTTGACTGATCATATAAATACAAACCATTTAATTAATGATGTGATCTTCATGTATGACATTCAACAACAAGGAGGCTCTTGTGCCACTCAGCTGACAACTAACAACCAAACGCTTTCTAATCAAATCATAATTTCAAATAATGCAATTCCCAAATCACAGCTGAAGGCTGAACTTGAATAATTCTGTTATTATATATATTATACAAAATAGCAGAAGTAGCTAATATTCTGATGGTGGCGTGATAATGCTCACAAATTAGAAATGTTCCCCAAGTTTTCCCAGCACTGCTATATTAGATTATATATAATACATATTAATACATATGTATTAATATACATTAGACTAAATTGGCAATGGTATATAATGTATATAGTATATTTGTATAAAAAAACACGTTGATATTACAAAACTTACTTAGTTGTCGACTAACAACAAATCAACTGATTATTTGTTAGTGTTTTGCTGACAACGATTACGATGATCAAATCACTAAAAGCTGCGTCTGCTGTATCAGTTTCATACATTTAATCGATGTTCATGTTGATGCTTTATCTGGACCCTGCAGTAAATGTGTCCTTCATGAACGCTGAGGTCAGTGGTGATATTCAGGTTTTGTTTGGAGAGGTGAAATGGAGTAGAACAGAGCAGGGAGTGTCGCTGCTATCGAACACAGCAGCTCTTTGTTTGGGTTTGAGAGAAATCCGACTTGTTTCAGGCGACATGGAGACAGTGACGCGTCTCCACTCTGGAAACATAGTGTCCATCTTTTCAGATGTCTGGGTGAAGTTCATGTGACTGAAAGCTTTGATTGTTGGATTCATTTTTTCAGAATACACTTTGAACCGTGGACATGTCCGTGCATTGGACGAAAGTGTGGAAAGTTTGGATATGTCATGAAGCTGTGTGGTATGTCTGAATCTCTACCAGATGAAGCACTTTTTGTATTCTGCTTTTATTGTGTCTATGTGAGTTGATAAGAGACATAAAAGTGACAGTGGACAAGACAGACGAGCGTCACTGGACGTGGCATGGTTATTATTATTATTATTATTATTATTATTATTATTATTATTATGGATATTTGAGAAAAGATACCTCAATGTTAAAGAAGGAAAATAGTTGCGTGATGACAGAGAAAAGGAAGATAATTAGAATGTTAAAGGAAGGTTAAGAAGAAAATGTGGAGTTTTACTTCAATCGTCCTAAATGTTTTTTATTTACTGGAACAGTTGAGTCAAATCATTAGTTTTTCTGTAATAAATAAGATTATTTGAGTATTCAGCTTCTTAAATATTGCCTGCTTTCTTTGCTTCATATAACAAATAAATCATTAACCTAATTAATTGTGGTAAATTGAGGCCTGTGGCATAGTTTTCTTTTACTGTATTAGTGTGTAATCTGTAATGATGTTTTCTAAGAAAACTCTCTCTCTCTCTCTGTGTCGGTCACCTCTCCACTCACAGGAAATACAGCTAGATGAAGCTCACTAGCTTCTCGGAACGTAGTTATGCTTCTGACAGCGACTCACTAGATCTGTGACCTTTTTGCCGGGGGTCTGTAACGTTGCTAAATATACAAATACAGTATACAGTCACCCAGTATGCAACAGTGCTGTTTGTTTGCTTTATGATAGCTTTTCTTTTCTTTTCTTCTTTTATGTTTTTACCTATTTCTTTCCCTTGGCTCGACTCATTCTGTCTCTGTGATTATACACATTGTCATGTGTGTAACGTTGTCCTTCCTGCTTCTCTACAGCGCCACTTTCAGGCCTGGCGTGTACCGTATGTACGACAGCATTTTGAGTCTTTTTGGGGGGAAACTTTTTCAAAACAACAAAGAAAGATATAGTTTACATTTCTGAGTGTACATTCCTGTTTTGTGTTTGGATGTGATGGAGTTCTAAATGTGTCTGCAGAGTGAAAGAGCACTTCATGGCAGTAGAAGCTTCTCAGTCAGAGGGTTCAGGAAACAAAAGCAGGAGAACAGGCAGGGGCCCATCTGTGCTCCATTGCATAATGTGTGATCAGTAGTCTGAGCTCTTTCTGGGCTGAGTGCATCACATTCCGGACATTCTTCCTCACAGACCCCTTCATCAGGACCCCGTCCATTGGGAGGGTGCAGCGTTTCACGTTCCACTCTGCTCCACTCTGCTCCACTCTGCTCAGTGGGCTTCACAGTGTGTGTCGAGCCTGAACAGTGGAGTTGTGTTGTCCAAAGAAAACGAGTGAAAAAGAGTGAAACACAGTAAGTCTCAGTTAGTGGACGAGATGCAAAGATGCACTCAAAAATGAAAGCAGAACCACAACAACATTTCAAAATCAGCAGTGATTATATATTGAGGAACTGGACAAAGAATGTTTGATGTTTTTATTTTTACACCTGAGTTTATTTCATTGAGTCTCACTGGAGTACAACCCCAAACCTCAAGACACAGTGAAGTGATTTAAGTCAACAGTTACTAGGGATTGATGTTTGTCTGCAGAGTGTTAGCGACAGGAAGCATTAGTAACAGATTGGGAAATAATCCAGGTTTTCTGCATACTCAAATAATAAATATGTATATTCTATATTATATTCCTTATATGTGACATGTTGTCATTATACCATACTGGAGTGATAATACTGGGACTGTAAACTCCCCATCGACCAAAATTCTGATTGGTCATTTTTTTTGCCGTGTAAATTTCATACAGTCTATGTTTTATTTCATCAGGAGGAAAGTACCAAGTGCTAATGGGGGTGTTTTCAGAGAGTCACTCTGTGCGAGGACATGCATGAGACAAATAATTTAAATATATAAATATTTAAATAACAGTTCTTGTTCTGTAGTATATTTTTGGGAAGCTGATCCACTCATTTATCTAAAGGAGCTAAATAAGGTTGTTTTCCTTGTGTGCCATATTAATAAAGTGCATTCATGCTTTAGTTGGGACCAAAGCAGGTGAACGTCACAGTAAAGTAGACTTCAACACTCATCAACAGTATCAAACCATCTGTTCAGCAAACATGAGGAGAAGTTGTCACACAGTTTATCTTCAGCCTGGCAGCAGGAGTGTGTTCTTCCTCTTCCTCACATTCATCCTCAGTGTAAACAGAAGCCTGAAGGGCCTCATAAGTGGCTGCAGTGGCTTGTGTTAACCTCACGTCCTTGGGATGATGCATCATCCAAATGTTTGCACCTCTGACTTATTTTGCCGTTCATATTCCTGAATTCTCTGTCTGCTGTGAAAAGTACAAACTGAAACCATGACACATTCCACTCAGGCTCTCCAGGTCACTTCAGGGCATTCATTATTGTTTTCTGGGGATAAGAAGGACTTGGTTTGTGGTTCTAGTGTTTGCTGAAAGTCTGACTGTTGTTGCTCATGGACCAGGGTCAGTGAACCCTGTGGTGAGTGGCTCTTCACGTCGCTCAGTTTGTCTCAGTTCACACAGACTCACTAATGTCATGTTGACAGAACTCTAACCACGGCTGGAACTGTAACTAATGAAAGTTTAAGTTTGTACACACAGACGCTCTATGCACATGCTCAGTGTCTCTTTAACCGTGTTAAACCAGCAGGTGTGGCACATGTTCTGCACCATTTAGAGTCATTTTGTGTGGATGGAGTCTTACTTAACACAGTCACGTCAAAGGAAAAAGATCGCACAAGTAAAGTTGTGTTTCCGCGTGAAGGCCTAAGTTTACGTCAAACCGACAAAGCAAAGCAACAGTTAATGTTGATAACGTTTTGCCATGTCTGCCATTTTGTGATTCTCTCAGTCCTAACAAACAAGAAAAAAGCGCCGTCAGTAGAGGGCGCTGCTTAGTCAGAGAGGTGGATTTGAATGATGTAACTGTTGATAAACGTCATTTAATTGGCTGGTGCCCCACTTTCTTCTTTCTTTCTTAATAATATAAGTATTTTTGACAAACTGTCATAACAAGAACCCTCTGAAACTGTGGATTATTCAATGCAGAGTGACAACGAAGCCGACACTAAACGTTTTCTGATCGTTACAAAGTAGTTATGATAAAAAGTTTTAAAGTAAAGTGCGTCTTCTGCTGTGAGCGTCTCACACACTCACAGGCTCAGTGACGACGACGGTTCTACTCAAAATCAAGTCTTTAGAACATGTCAAACTGTGAAGTGTTGCCATAAGTTAAAAAGTTGGAAGCCATTATCACAAAGTTCTTGGAATGAGTTATTGTGTTTGTTCCACTTGTAATTTAAACAAGAAAGTGCTGTTTTACTAACGTCTGCCTCCATTAATCCCATATTGAAATGATGGAATGTCTCCTCTCTCTTTGATGGCTGACTTTTAACTCCTTACTTTAAACATCGTCCAGTGTGATCAGACGACATCAGGTGTTTGTCACTGAGACCGTTCTAGTTTAGATTTCAGCCGCCGTGATGAGAAGTGAGAGGTTTACATGACACCGTGAATAGTATTGTTTTATTGTGCTGTCCCTCGTGTAAAGTTTTTATTCTGTGACAACAGATATATCTGACTTTATAGTGCTTTATATTTGTGTGAGTACTTGATGAAAGTTTGATCTCACCCTTTTTCTTTTTACCCATTCTCCTCGTTGACCCCCCCCCCCCACACACACACACACACACACACACACTCTGACAGGATGTGGCATATTAAGTGCTGGTGAACACAGACTTGGTTATATATTAATGAATAGCAGCCCCCTCTGTTTGCTCAGACTTGGTTCAGGACTCGGTCATGTGTGTGTGTGTGTGTGTGTGTGTGTGTGTGTGTGTGTGTGTGTGCGTGTGCGTGTGCGTGTGTGTGCGTGTGTGTGTGTGTGTGCTCATTCTGTCATCATACTCACTCAGTACGTGTACATTAAAACAAACATGTGTGTTTACTTCAGTCTGACCTGGCCAGCTTACATATAGATATTACATACATACAGTATATTGTTAGACTGGTGAGGAGACGGAGTTTCTGCTCTTAGTTTAAAGAATTGTCTTTTTCTAAGTTAATGGATGTTAGGGAGACTCAAAGTGACGCAAAAATGCCAACAACTGGCTTCCAGGTAAAGAAACTAGGTTTCTAGTGTTGATTTCACAACTGTTCAACTTCAGCTGATTCAACCTCGAATATGCTCTTCTCTAGTCCTGTCCGTCCTTGCATGAATGACGTGTTTCCATGGTAACTGGATGCTAAAGATTGTGGGTATGACGTTATCATTCCTCTGCCTTCTTCCACACAAAGTGTCAAAGGAACTCTAAATGTTTAACACCAATTCTGATTAGGATAAAATCAGGTTTTGTGTTGAGTTTGACTCGTTTGGGTTAAAATAGCCTCAGCTAACGTAGACGAGCATATTTATCCACTCTGCTGTAGACAATGAACAGTCTGCAAAGCTGTGAGGTGTATCAGTGTTGACACAGCAGAAAGGTCAGTGTTGTTTTGTTAAAGGAGGTGCGACACATTGTCATTTGTTTAAACGCAGACATTGAGACAAGTGAGAGTCTGAGTGTTAGTTTCAGCATCAGATGATTTACAGACGACAGGATGAAGAACGAGTTAATGCTGCTTCCTCTTCTACTCACTTTCACCTACAATCATGTCTCCGGGAGAATCTAAGGTTGATTCTTGAGTCTAATTGAACATTTGGACACGTGGGAACACACTGACTGTATCTGAATTCATGTGTGAGCAGTTTGATACTGTTGTTGGGTACAGTGTTTGTCTGGTTTTCAGCAGGTTCAAATCATAACCTTACAGACTTTTTCCCTGAGAAGCTCAGTTTAATGGTTCCATCAAGAGAATTAGATCCTTTTTTCCAATGCCCTTTTTTTCTTGGAGTTCTTGGCAACGCTGTTTGAAAATAGAAGAGAAAAGAAAAGAGAAAAGAAAAGAGAAAAGAAAAGAGAAAAGAAAAGAGAAAAATGCCGTCCTTGAAATCATTTGAGCTCTATGGCATGTTAGTGGGATTCCTCTGAGCTGTTGGCTCCACATTCACACAAAACCCTCACATTAATCCCAGAAACACACAACAGACGTTTAACAGTGATATTACATTCAAAGAAGATGTGACCTTTAACTCAAACCTTGCACTGAGTCACAGTTTGAAACACAATATCCTCTTTGGCCTCCAACAACAATCCGGCACAGCAGAGGAACGGAGACGGATGGCTGTTCACTTGTTTATCAGCCAACTTTCTTTTTCTTTTTTCTTTTTTTTACAGTGCATTACACTGCGGGAATTCAGGGTCACGTGATATTATGGCCATGAGGTCATACGCTTTAAAAGAGAGGTGAAAGATGCGTGCTGAGAAAGAGATTTAAAAACAAAACTCATTTGTTCATCTTTAGTGACTGAAGTCTTTCACAGCTCCATTCTCCCACATAGAATTCCAATTTTACATCATGTTTCAAGAGTTTCTGATTCACCGTGTTATTTTGTGACTTTGATGTTTGAAATTCTTCGTTCAAATATATCAGATCATCACAAACTGAGGCAGAAGGACACAAACAGCTCAAATCACTGCATTCAAATCTGCTTCAATGCACAGTTCAGTTGTAAGACCGTCCTGGTCCCAGAATACAGTGTGTCTCCCTCTGCTAAGCTAAGATACACCTCCTCTCAACCTGTATTTTTAATTGGTATAAGGTGGTTTCTGATTTAGCTGCAGCTTTTTGTAAGCATGTCCAGCATCGTTCCCAGTCGTCCTACCATTGAGGCACTGTAAAAAAATGACTCTTTAAGCAGTCAAAGCATTCAGTTTGGGCTTGTTGGTCCAACAAAAGGCACCCTTTTAGATTTTGCCATGTTTTTTTACACTCTTATTCTCCTGTGTATCGACTTTTTGTATTATTTAAATATGCATAAAAACTAAAATATGCATATGTAGTCATTTCAACTTCCAATCTAATAATCTGTGTGTGTTACTGTGACTTTGAGAAATTCAAAGTTCGTACCATTCCAGTCGGACTAACATGTTTTTTTAAACGTCTGATTTTAGTCAGACTAACACAACCGATTTTTTTTTTCTTTAAATTTAATGTTATGTTAACATCAGGGATGTTTGTATTTTAATGAGAGCAGTCATCCATGTCTTACACTGGTTCACAGCCAACAGGGAACACAGAGCAGTATATATATATATATATATGTGTATATATATATATATATATATACATATACATATATATATATATATATATATATATATATATATATATATATATATATATATATATATATATATATATATATATATATATATATATATATTGGAGACTCTGAAACTAGAAACCAATAAATTATGAGGACGAGGGGGAACAAATTGCATCACGGTCTGTGTACGTCCAGAGCCGGCGTCACACGCCAGGTAACCTCCATCCAAACAAGTGAAGGGATTGACTCCTTCTTATGGCCGGTAGAGGCGTTTGCCGGCTGTTTATTTTTTGTGTTCAACGTCACTAACACACTGTAAACAACTGACATGCAACACACACAGCAGACGAAAGCAGCGGTGGTTCCACCTTTACATCATCGGAGCAGACGCTCTGTAAAACTCAGCTGCTACTGAACAAATATAGAATTGTAACTTGGTGCAGAGTCAGCGTCAGAGTTTCATCACTAACGATCACAGCTGGAGCTGATAAAAACCTTCGTCTATGAACTCTATGAACATTCGACGTGGCAGTGAACGCTGATCTTATCCATGTCATAGCAGACAAAAGCCAGATGTTAGTTTGTTGTGTTTTGTTTTTTTTACTCATGGAAAGAGGAGTTTAGTTACTGCCAAGGTCAAATTTAACTATGAAAGTATGACAGATTGTATCACGTCACTGTGGTGTGTGTGTGTGTGTGTGTGTGGGGTATGGTAGCAGCTGATCTTGTCTTTAACAGTAGCAGGTGATGAGGCTGTGGTATGTTAACAATGTAGCAGGGCAAGAAACATTCTTTAGCTTGACTTCCTTGTGCTCGTAGACCCTCGCAGACCCTCATAGACCCTCATAGACCCTCATACACACTTCACCACATGTATTCACACCTGGTATTAACATGCTTCTCTGGTGTCCACATCAAGATCCGATCGCTATCTGATCCCAGACCCCCCCCCCACGTCACCTCCCCCTCTGTGCGCTGCCATATCAACAACAACAGCAACAGTGTTCGCTGCTATTGTATAAACTCCTCTTTACCTTTCAAAGCAGGGACATTCGTTTTTTGCCAAGTGGCATTTACAGTTGACAATATATCCATTTTCATTATTATTCATTATCGATGGGGTTTTATGTTACATATGTTACAGGCCTAATCATATGATGCTTTGTTTTTGTTTTTTTTAGATCGCTCAGAAGTATGACCCACTAAAGGAGGAGGAGCTGCGTTTCTGGATTGAGGAGGTCACAGGAATGTCTATTGGAGAGAACTTCCAGAAAGGGTTAAAGGACGGAGTCATTCTCTGCGAGTAAGTGTGTGTGTGTGTGTGTGTGTGTGTGTGTGTGTGTGTGCGTGTGTACACACGTGTGTGTCTGTGTTACTGCTTACTGCCGTGTTATACTTGGACCCATTGAATTGACACAGATGTGTTACATCTCATACATCTCTGTTGTTCTCACACCCAAAGTGTTGTGGAGCTGCTGCTATGTTCTACACACACACACACACACACACACAGAAGCAGCCGAGGATTCAGACCCCGACTCTCCTCGGCTTCATGCTCTGGCCGAGACGTTTAAACTGTAACTGCTGCTGGAAGCTGTGCAGGCTACATGTTAATGACGTGTGATAGGAGAGAGAGCTGCATTCAGACGATGTTTTCACTGTCGTGCTCGTCACGTTGATCTGGTCGCTGAGCTCATGCTGCCCAGCCTTTCAAAACCTGTGGATGATCGTGGATTTTTTGACATAAGTTGCTCTTCTCATGCAGCTCGTGTTAGTGAAGGATTTCTCCCCACTGAACACGCAGCGCCACCTTAAATGCACGATGTACACTGATGTACACTGATGTACACTGATGTACACTGATGTCGAGTGGCTGATGTGACGATGCTCAGTTTTTTTTCCGCAGCATGAAGCTTGTGAAACCAGGAGAAATCAAGAAATTAGCCGCGTGGGAATAAAGTATCATCTTATAGTCCAGAAATGACGCTACATTACATGCTACATGTTACACATACAGAGTATTAAAATGTCACTTTCATGATTACTAGTGCATTTAGATCCAAAGAGTGTTTTATTGTTTTTACTTCTTCCTCAGTGAGTTGTTACACGTGTGTCCAGAGTGGTTTAGGCATTAAGCTCCAGCGTTGTCGATGTGTGTTTGTGTGTGTGTGAGATGGTTAAGATTGTGTTCTCCTCCCTGTCAGGCTGATTAACAAGCTGCAGGCCGGTTCAGTGAAGAAAATCAACCTGTCACAGTTGAACTGGCACAAGGTAAGACCTGATCTCACAAAGAGGACGTTGATCCTCTCTGATGAAGAGTGTTCATTCTGCTGAGTCACCTCTTTACTCTCATCACTTTGTGTTGTTCAGCTGGAAAACCTGGGCAATTTCATCAAAGCCATCCTGGCCTATGGTTTAAAGCCCAATGACATCTTTGAGGCCAATGACTTGTTTGAAAACGGGAACCTGACTCAAGTCCAGACCACACTACTCGCACTGGCGAGCATGGTGAGTGAACACACACAGTCCACAGGGTCACTTTCTCCTGACACACACGTTTCATTGTGTCCTGGCGACACCAGTGCATTGACCTGTGTGTTGTTTGTGTAAGGCCAAGACCAAAGGCATGGACACAAAGATCGACATCGGTGTGAAATATTCAGACAAACAAGCTCGACATTTCGATGATGAGAAGATCAAGGCTGGTCAGTGTGTTATTGGACTCCAGGTAACTATGCACCGACTGATACTACTCCAACACTGAGGCTTGCTTTAACTGGAGACATGGTGACCGCGGGGACACAAGGACGTACAGATTACACCAACTCAACAAAAGGGCCTCAGATTAAAATCAATGCCTTCATCACAGTCCATAGATAAAATCAACATGTTTAGCTCTTGGGTTCACAGGAGCTGCTTTGTTTAGTGAGTTATTGTCACTGAGGTAAATCAACATGAAGCATTTTGAACTCCAAAGTCACAGAATAACACATTTGTGCTGTGATTTTAAACTGCTGATTGTCTGTATGAACTTTGTGCAGAGAGTGAGCGTCTCACACACTTCTGTCTAACCCATCTTATATTAATAATACATGTTTGCATCACAGAAAGGATCTGTGTATCTTTTAGTGAATTCAACAATCATTCATGTTGTATTAAGGCTGACAGTGATGTGCAGATGTCCAACCCTTAAACTTTCTGCAGCTTGACAGGTTTCTTATCCATGTGGATGGACTAAATGCATTTTATTTGATTATTTTACCACAACGTCAGTGGTTCATTTTTGGATTATTCTTAACAGAAAATCATAAGATGTTTGATTAGAGTTAAGATCCCATCTCTGTCCTTTTGTCCTCAGATGGGAACAAACAAGTGTGCGAGTCAGGCTGGAATGACTGCTTATGGAACCAGGAGACATCTGTATGATCCAAAGACTCACACTGACAAACCCTTCGACCAGACCACCATCAGCCTGCAGATGGGAACCAACAAAGGAGCCAGCCAGGTTAATGACACTCTTTTTATTGACCTTATATGTGTACATATATATATATATATATATATATATATATATATATATATATATATACATACATATATATATATATATATATATATATATATATATATATATATATATATATATATGTGTATATATATATGTGTGTATATATATATATATATATGTATGTATGTGTATATATATATATATATATATATATGTATGTATATATATATGTGTATATATATATATACACTTCAATTAAAAAAAGTTTTAGTGTTTTTTTATGTTTTATTATTCATTCAGTGAAATTGAGCAGATTTAAAAAATCTCTGTTCTTCTTTGTTCTCCACCTCCTCCACGTTGTACGTTTTCTGCATGTCTGGTTTCCTGCAGGCGGGCATGTCAGCACCTGGGACCCGCAGAGACATCTTTGACCAGAAGGTGGCGATCCAGCCGCTGGACAACTCCACCATCTCTCTCCAGATGGGCACCAACAAGGTGGCGTCTCAGAGAGGAATGAGCGTGTACGGCCTGGGGCGACAGGTCTACGACCCCAAGTACTGCGCCCCCCCAACAGAGCCGGTTATCCACACCAACGGCAGCCAGGGAACCGGCACCAATGTCTCAGAGATCAGCGACAGTGACTATCAGGCTGAGTTCCAGGAGGAGGACTACCATGGAGGTTACCATGACAACTACAGCTCCCATTACAATGACCAGGGCATTGACTATTAGTGCTGACCTCCAGCTCCAGAGCAGTATTAACACATTTATGTTACCGACACAACAGAGCAAGTCTTTTGCTTTCCTCACTAGTCTCCTTATTCTCCTGATGCCTTAAATCAAACGATGCCTTGAGTGCTTTCCTTTTTCATCTGAGCTGAGGAGGTCATACAGGTTATGAAGAAGTTGTAGTAGCATAGAATAATCAGATGCACACAGATCCAGTGGTCACCATGTTTTTAAGCTTAAGAGCTTCATCTTGTTTTACTAGCCACTTTTTAAAAGACGGAACACGGACGTAGTCGTCGTCTTTGTTTGACAGATGGTGTAGCGTTAGATGAGGCTGCTGCATTCCAATGTTTTTACTCATGGAGTGAATCTCGGCGCATCCTTTCCCATGTGTAGTCCTTAACAACAGCCCGTCTTTACTCAGCCAGCCACAGTTCGTCATTCCTTCTCTCTTCTTACCACATGTAATCACTAGTTAGTTTCTTTTTCTTCAAATAATGGGTGGATGTCAGATAGTGCCGATGACCAAACTGAAGACTATTTTACAGCTAGACTTCCACGTGCCATCACATGACCTGTATTTTCGTATCATTCCCCCTGTACTTCCAAACTGTATTTATTGTGGTGATTCTCATTGCAAAACAGTCCATTGTTTCCATTGATTCATAAAGAAAATGGTATGATATAAATAAAACCTTAATTCTTAATTGTCAAAGTCTTTTTGCACAATGTTGTTAAAGTCTGACGTCTTCACTGGTGTCAGTCGGGACATAAAAGTCAATTTAGCCATGAAACCAAAGGTTCACGTCATACAATCCACACCTAGTGAAGTCTATGTTCACTGCTTCATTAGACGCTCGTTCCCGCTGGTAAATGAAGTTTTTAGATCTTTCTCTCCGTCACACCAAAGTCCACAGATGATTCAAACACAAGTACAGGAATGAAAAGAGGAAGATGGTCATTAAAAGATGGTTTTAAGAGCAGTTTTTGGTAAACGTCTTCTTGAACTGGAGAGTCATCGTAACAGCAGGCTTTAAGAATGAGAGAGAGAGAGAGACTGTCACTGGCATCTGTTTCCATGAAACTCTACAGGAAGTTGTTTCCACGAGGAAAAACTGTGGATTGGCCAAGAATGACACTCGGGTCACATCGTCAGTCCACAGTTTTCCAAACATGCACTTATGGTATCAACATGTCAACATGGCAGCTCACACTGGAAACAGAACTAACAACAACAACAACAACAACAACAATAACTAACTTCCCAAACACAGTCGGAATTTCAAAGACACATGAGGATTCTGGTTTTTCAGCACAGTGTGCGCTCTGGTTCGTGCTAACGAGATGAAATGTGTTCTGCTAATGAAAACGATGATAATAATAATAATAATAATAATAATAATACAGAGTTTACAAACAGACCAATTAATGAAACCAAGATCATGGACAAGACAAAAAAAAATGAAGATCAATCGAACAATTAAAAGCAAGAACACAGGTGTAAAATCATAAAAACTGTCAGTGTTAAGGGTTAGGTTGATATAAATGAATACATTCATAAAAATATAAATACATGTATGTATATAAATAATAAAAAAGGTCACAAGAACGCCAGTCTTTAAAAAACATGTAAACATGGTGGAGATCAGATTTTTGGAGACTGGATTTGGTCTCAGCTCTGACTGAAGACTGAAGAACTGCATAAACATTATTTATTGATTCTAATGATTGTGTCTTGTTTGGGTCACGCTCCAGAATGATTTGATCTTTTATTTGTGTTTATCATGTACCTTAATAATGTTACAAGTGCAGTTTTATCAGGTATTTACTGTGAGAAGACTTGTACACTGTTACTGAAAGAGTTGCAGAATGTTGAACTAAAGTCTGCTTTGGTCTGGGATTTCGTCTCGTGTTTACACAGACTTTTGTGACTGGAAACTGGAAACTCACTCTCCTGCACCAAAGGTCCACAAAGGCACACTGAAGCCGATCCACTTCTGCCTCCATCATAACTGTTTGACCATTAATTGGCAATTAATAATTTGGTGTTAGACGGGGACGGGACACTTCTGAGTTTGATTGGATAAAAATGTGAGCAGGTTTATGTTCGATGATTGAAACCTGTTTCACTAACTTTAAAACTCCCAAAACCACATCACTAACAGAGGCAACACTGTTGCTGAGAAATGTAGCAGAGTTTTAAAAAGCAGAGGGCGGGGCAGAGGCATTTCAAAGTGTATACGAGCACACCAGTAGTTTCCTCAGTGGTTTCAGCTTCATGCTGTTTGCCCTCTAATTAAATAATGACTATGTTAAGAGGAGGGAGGTGTTTCAGGGCTGCTGTAGCAGTGGCACCCTGCATGGTTAATGTAGTCATCTGTCATTGCGGCGAGCAGATGAAACTCATGCGCTCTGTGGCTTCACTCTGCCACTGAGGGATTTCACAAAGACTGAGCAGCCAATGAGCTGCATGAGAATTCCTACTAACCCCAGACCTCAGACCTCCCCCCATCCATCCACCGCTCAGAAATAATCACCGCTTTGTGCAGGACTGCAGAATTCAGGGTGAAAACCCGAGAGCCAATTATAGAGAGCGAGTCCAGAGAGCAGCAACTTCAGAGGGACCTTCAAGCAGAAACACAAGCGCTGCTGCAGGCCTGTGTCCCAGTGGCCCCTCCCACTCTATACATGCTGCTGGGGCTCAACGTTTTCACCAATATGTGCACAAAGTAAATCCAGTATCACGTTCACTGGCCTAGTGGACAACCACAGCACTGTGATGTCATAGCTCAACCATTTTCTGCAGAACAAATGACTTCTCTCTCTCTGTGGTTTGGTGATTTATGAACACTGTGTTATTTCAGTGAGGAGACTCGCTGAATTCAGCACATCGTGTTTGAGCTCCTTCACTTTCCTTTTTTATTTTTTAATTAGGTCACTGCATATTGTCATTGGAGAATCCAGTGAAACGTGGTGAATGAAGAGCGGTGCAGTCAGTGCCTGTGGAAACTCTCGGCCTGGACTTTATTAGCCTTGGAGTTCCAGCTCTCCTCCTCCTCCTCAGTAATGTGATGCGTCTCATCACAGGGAGTGAGGAGGAGGAATTGTGCAGTTTTCTGGATGAGTAGGATGGTGAGAGGGTGGAGGTGGGGGTTTGATTCCCTGTAGTTGACAGGCTGTTGATCATTGGTCGGAGGCCCAGAGGAAACTTCAGCCCAACACATGATGGTTTATGACAGTTAGAACTTGACACTTCACAGTTGTGGGGAGTTTAAAGCAGGAAACTCATGTCATGTGACGGTTTTCTATCGTGTGACTGAGCACAGATCCACATCAAAGTGGAGATTTTACAATATCATTCTTACATTGATGTTACATTAATATAATGATCAATATCTCATCATGATCGTATTATTAGGAACAATAACAATGTGTTAAAAGTAGTTTTATAACTCCAGATTCTTCCACTCACCTGTTTATCTTCACCTCTAATTCACGTGTTCATCACATTTATCAGTAACTTTATGAACTGATAAGACAAGCAGCCTCCCGGGAATCATTGGTGAAGTCAATCTGGGTGACATTTTAGGAATGTTAGGAATTCATGACATAGAATATAAAGAACTATAAAAGTCTCGAGGTGTCCTGTGAGGTGGACAGTTTTACAGGCGTCTCTTTTACTCTTGTGTTCAACGGGAAACTTGCTTTTTGGGTATTTTTGTTGCAGTACCACGAGCGGCCACTGGGAGAATAATGTCTCGTGCTCTCTCCAGTTCTTACACACGCGCACGACACCAATTAAGCTACGTTATCTTTGAGGCGAGGTCGTCGATGACCCAAAGCGGCTCAAATGCGTTTAACTTCGTTTGTGATTCACTTAGAAATGGATTTAAGAAAAACAAGCGACCAGGTGACCTGATGTCGGTGAGTCAACAACAGGTGAGCGAGTCTAACGAGTGAAAGGTCAACGGGCTAAGGTTAGCTTAGCACGCTAGTTCTCCTGTAGCTTTGACAGACTGGCTGTAGTGGTGGTTGTTGTTGTTGTTGTTGTGGTTGTTGTTGTTGTGGTTGTTGAGACTTGAGACTTGAGACTTGATTAGTTATTTATTATTTATATATATATATATATATATATATATATATATATATATATATATATATATATATATATGATTTATTTAAATTACTTGTATCTTTGTGTTCTTTCTTGAAGTACTTGAAGTATTTTATTTGTTTTCTTTTGTTAGTGGTCCTTTGTGTGAATACATTTGAGAGTGTCCACACTCACATCTACAGGTTTTATAGGTCGTAGAGTAAACACTTTAGTCACTGATACTTTTTTAGTGAGTCACTGTGAACTGACTATGCAGTTTTCATTTCGTCATTGTGTGTTTGCATGTGATTGTCAGTGGGGATGTAGCTCAGTGGTAGAGCGCATGCTTTGCATGTATGAGGCCCCGGGTTCAATCCCCGGCATCTCCACAGTTGTGTGTTTTGGCTGTAGAATGTATGCAAGAAAACATGTGAAGAAAATAAGATGATCTGAATAGACTGAAAACACTACTACTCCCTCAACGTCAGGTTTCATACTCAATTCATCTGTCGATTTTCTCAATTATTGGAATACTTGTTTGGTATGGACAAAACATGACTTATGTATAAATAAATACAGGAAGAATTAAATAAATGTATACATAAATACAGGAATAATTAAATACATGTATACATAAATAAACAAATAAATACATGTATAAATAAATAAATAAATATGTAAATAAACAAATACATTTATAAATAAATACAGGGATAAATAAGTAAATGCATAAGTATATTAATAAATAAAATAAATAAAATGCTTTACATTTATTTCTACATTTCTGTTCACCTACATTTATTTATTTCTGTATTTCTGTGTCTATATGTTAATGAGGTAGGAGGTCCTAACCTCAGTCAACAGCATGATTGGTTACAGGAGTGTTGTTGACTACCAGCTCCTCCGCTCAGCACTGTTGCCAACTCCTCAGTAATGAAAGTCTAAATGTCACTGAATGACGCTATCGCCTAATTTGTATAATTGTCCATTTGCCTGATATAACCATGTGTGCACCGTGACACGGTACAGCTATCACTACTGACCCATGTCAGACATAACATGGCACGGGAACAGCAGCTTGGACACAGGGTGGCGAGCGTCTCCTCTCTGCTGACTGGGACTGGGACTGGCTGCAGAGGCTACTGTGAGACTGACCGTCTGTGAGTGCCTTGGGAGGGGGAGGGGATCCCGGCAGCACAGTAACTGCAGAGTGATTTACGTGAGAGTCTCCAAACACCACAAAAGTCTCCAATAACACCAGAAAGAGTCGCTAGATTCGTTTTTCCAAGTTGGCAACACTGAGCAGGTCTGCCAGTGGCCACCCGTTTGCTACGTTACAGGAAAGAAGGCTTGGGATCGGGAATCGTTTGCTTTTGTCTGGGTCTCTGATTTCACCAATCATGCTGTTGACTGAGATTAGGACCTCCTACCTCGTTTTGTCCTCCAATCTCAATCAACCGGTCCCTAACTGTTAGATACTAAGGACCAACCAAGAGGGCCTACAGTAGGCTTTTTGCATGTGTATGTGTTGTTTTTTTTGACTGTCTCTTGGCATATAGTGTGTGTTGTCGTGGCCGAGTGGTTAAGTGGTTAAGCTGATGGACTAGTAATTCATAGGTGTCTCCCGTGCAGGTTCTAATCCTGCCGACAATGAGATCTTCATTCAAATTTTAGGAATTCATAAGCACAGTCTAAAGGATCATTTGGAAGTTTCTTACACTCTAAATGAACCAAATTCAGTCTTGAAAAAAAATTCAGCTAATAATCAGATAGGGCTACACAATTCTGGAAAAAATGTGAATCACATTTATTTTGCTTAGATTTGAGATCAAGATTCTCTGCCACCATTTGTTTCACAAATCGAAATGATTGTTGCTCTCATGAACAAAAGATTAGAAACATTCAAGTAAATTGCCAAAGCGTGTGGTTTCTTTAGGCCCAGCATAATGGGCTTATTGTGTTATTACTTCGCCCAACGGAGTGGGAGTGAAGTACTATTTTTGGTGGCTCTGTCTGTGTGTGCTTCTGCACTTGCTTGCAATATGAGGCTTGTTTGGGAGTCAGACACTCTACTGTTGCCCCACAGAGTCTGTTACACATGTTGGCTGACAGAATGGGGTGCAGTTCATCTCTGATGCCTTGTTATTGCTTTTTTGGAATGTTTTAGCAGGAAAAGCACAAGTGTTACTGGTCAAATTAATGATGGCTCAGTTCAGTTGGTTTGTGTGCAATAGTTGTTTTGCAAAAGACGGTTATGAAGGTATAAGTTTTATTGTGTTTCTTCACATTGCATCGCAGTAGACCGTTTAAATTAAAACTACAATGCATTTTATTCCTGTACTGTATGGATGATAGAACTACAGTAAATGCTTTGAATTCATATGTATCTGTGAACATCTCTGGTGTGTGTGTGTGTGTGTGTGTTATAGATTAAGTGAGTAGAAGCTCTTTCTGTCATAGACTGCCATCCAGTTATTTTTGCAACCAGCAATATCGCCCTCTGGTGGCTATTCAATAAAGTGTTGGAACTTTCTGGTTAGACTGCATTCATTATTGTTATTATATTATTATATTGTTGAGTCAACTGAGAGCCTTCACTTCCTCTCGCTCACTGTTCTATCGCGTGTAAGCTACTTGTTATGACATTTCATACCTGTGAAAGTATGGGGATGTAGCTCAGTGGTAGAGCGCATGCTTTGCATGTATGAGGCCCCGGGTTCAATCCCCGGCATCTCCACACTGGTGCTCTTTTTGCATTAGAATATATGTTTCAATGGAGTTTTATGAATCTGATTCATCCCAGGCAAGTTTAAACTCTAAACATTTTGAATATTTTGTTATGGAATGCTGTGATTAAGTTGTGTATTAAGTATTAAAATCTGTATTTATTATTACTCTAAGGTCCCTGTTGCAATTTATTTTTGAATGTTATATCTCCCTTGTAAGTTGCTTTTGATAAAAACGTCTGCTGAATGACTTAACATTCTTTTTTATTGTTGTCACCAACACTTTTGTCTTGCCAGGGTGGAGATGTAATGCTCTGCATACACAAATGTATAGGCTTGATGGGGTGTCCAGATGGAACACAAACCGGGCTCAGCAGACTCTGAATATGAGTGTTACATCACACACAAGGATTTATGACGTTTGTCTGATGTCCAGTGTGAATGTCCTCAGCAACAGAGTCACACTTCCGCCAGAGTTTACACCCCCGGGGAAACCTACCGGTAAGATTGTCATGGGAACAAAAGAACAGATGCTGGACAATATTCTATTAATGACCAAACTGCCAGGTTATGATGGTTACACCTCTCATTCTACTTCAATCTTGTTTTTCCTGGCGACTACTTATGGCAGGTGAGCTTATTGCGGTGGAGCACTTGCTGGCCCAGTCCAATAGAGGAGATCTGCCAGGGATGCTGGAGGGAGTTCAGGAGGATGAGTCTCCTGATGTGACAATACTTCACTGATATTCTTTTCCAGTCCCTTTGATGTAAATCTGTAAATCTAATTCGCAGAGGGCAATTCCTTTCTGTTACATGGGCACATGTACCCCTCTCACTCACTCCTTACTAATAATTCCTTTAGGAACCTAGAGTTGAAAGTGAAGGTCCTGTCACTTCAACTCTAGTAAAGTGGCTAATGTCGGACCATTACAGATGCTTGTTCCTTCACTGTTTCTCTTAAATTAGCTATATGAATTGTTTTTGTTTTCATTTCATGTGACAGGATAGTCGGTGTGACCCCAGAGGCATTCCCGGATGGGAGGCAGTTGATGCCTTGGCAGCGGACCTTGTCAGCATCAACTGGACGATAACTGCTCTGAAATAAATATTGAAATATCAGAAATACTGATGTTGTACTCCTGTCTGGATCCCATTGACAAGTCCCCAATGTACTCTCTGCAAAGTAAGAAGATGACCTTTCCAGTGGCTGGTGTGAATACACCCATAGTGTAGTTAGGACTCAATGGATCCGGGTTTAAAGGAGAACTCGGATTCGTGACTCATGAGTTATTTAACGGATCCGGATAATTAACCCTGATGACTCATGACTCGACCAGCTCTAACAGGAAGAAAAGACACAAACTAGGGAGAGAAAGAACAAGGTTGTAATAGTGATTTCATTTGTCATAGTGATTTGAGAAGTATCCCATTTGTGTTAACATATCAGTGTTCATCTGCAACAGAAATGTTTTCATTCAATGAGTTGCATTGCATTAGATTGCTCAGATATACTTATAGATAGAGATAGAGAAGCTCAGCTTCAATTGATCTCTATAAGACAGAATAGTTTTTTTTCCACTGGTGAGTGAAACTGTGATTGGATAAATGCTGCAAAATCGACACTTCCAGGGAAGGCCAGCATCTCTGGGAGTCGACTGAGCAGTGGGCAGGTACAAATGTTGGGCTGATGTATACTGATAGGGGGAACTGTCTGAAAGGCGGAACCACTTTTAGATTGACATTATTGAAGAAATATACACAACACCGGAGCCTTATCTGTCTCAGTACCATGCAAATGTTGAGTAATGAGT
Organism: Solea solea; assembly: GCF_958295425.1. Classification (NCBI taxonomy): domain Eukaryota; kingdom Metazoa; phylum Chordata; class Actinopteri; order Pleuronectiformes; family Soleidae; genus Solea; species Solea solea. The sequence continues at coordinate 1,121,280 of NC_081134.1, read as the reverse complement.
AAAGTCTAGGAACAAATAGGAGACCGTTGTGTGTTATTTGCTTGGCGATATATCCCATTTCCATTTGTACACATTATACACTGTAAATAAAAACACCATTATAGCATTTCTTTGTTTCAGTTTTACACAATTATTGCATTTTCCTGTTCCAATTGTTCATTTGTCAAAGTTCAGTTAACAACAACATATATGTTCATGGTGTCATGTTTGCTGCAGCGTAGTGCTCAGATACTGTTCTCAGTATCATTAGTTTTTTTCTTCTGCACCATAAACTACTGTCATACACAATTTGTTGTGTTTCTTGTTTTAATTGTCAAGTGTTTTTCCCTCTTGTCCCTCTCTTAATTTCCCTGTCCTGATGTGAGCTTGTACATTGGTACTGATCCTTTACAATGGTAATGTAGTGCTGTGAGAGGCAGAGGGAAAAAGCTGAGTAATCTCTCTCTGTGTTGTGCTGCAGATCTCTGCTACATGTGCAGTGTTTACATCCTCTGATACCCAGTAATTACTACATCAGGCCTCATTTGTCTGGGGGCACTGCTGGAAATGGAACAGATGAAAGACTTCACTTCAAGAGGATCTCTCTGTGTGTGTGTGTGTGTGTGTGTGTGTGTGTGTGCTTGTTTCTCCACAGAACATTTCTGCCCATTATCACTAATGCTGATTCTCATCCAGTCTAATCTCTGAGCTAAATAAGAAAAGTGGCTGTAGCAAAACTGCGTCTAATCAACCCTTTTTCTCATGTTATGTTGCAAACCATCACACTGCTGTGTGTCTACTGTGGATCACTGAAAATGACTAAACACAAATCACTGCTATAGACAGTGTTCATCTTGTAACTCTGGTAACTGTTCACTCCCTGCGCCAAAGTCCATAGAGAAAAGCAGTGATTTGAGTTCACAGCACACAGGAGTTGTTGATCCACTGCTGCCTCCATCTGTAAGTTCAAATGTGTTATTTTGTGTCTTCAGTGTTTGAAATCCTTCATTCATATTTAACTCAGTGACAGCTTCTGTGTTCCTGTCAAGTCTTTTCAATGGACTTTTGTGTGGTCTACAAACTCAACTTTCCAGTCAGGAAAGGCTGCAATAAACATCACCACAGTCTGCAGCCTCCAAAGCTGAGTCAACGCCTTTCTGCTGAAACACATTAAAACCAACATGAATGCATCAGTTGCAGAGCTGCTGTATTAGACTGCATTAATGTTGTGTGTACAGGTGCAGCAAAGGCAAACTTAACATCATAACATTTTCAGAACCAGGAACGGGTTGAACCCAGTGACAGCTGGTGAAAAAAACCCACCTGTGGACCTTTGTTCTTCCTCTTTAATTCCTAAGTTTGCTGTAATTATGTACAGAGAGGAAGTCATTATACCTGAAGTCTCTCTATTTTACATTTATTTGAACATTTTCAGCCTTGTTCTGCTTTGAGTGTTGGTCTGCTCATTGTGTGACTTGATGAGGCTCATTGCCAAGTGGTCACTTGGCTGAAAACAAAAATATAAATGTTTGCAGTATTATAAAGAAATATGCAGGTTGAGTGGGAGGCTAGTTTTCACATTATAACAAGATCTTTTCTCATGTGATGAGATACGTTTCTTGCTATGATAAGATCATTTTCTGGTTATGACAGGATAGTCTTGTTATAATGTGATCAGTTTCTCGTCATGACAAGATAAATGTTTACTTTACTGACGGCTTTATTGATTGATTCATTGAGAAACACATTTGCTATTTTGTATATTGATGAACATCAGTGTGTAAACATGCCAGGACTGTTGTCCTCAGGCAGGTTAATGTACAAATATATATATATAAATAAGACAAACATCAGATCCTCTCTGTGTCGCAGTGAACACACAGATGACAATACAAATATTTATTGTAGTAAATGTATCAGATTTACATTTTTTTGTGTGTTGTTTTGATTTGAATTTTCTTTCACCGTTCTTTTCCTTGCACTTTTGCTGAGCTCTACCCTGACGTGAGACTATAGGTGTCATACCAGGATTGTTTTTTAATAAAGAGTCATTTTCCCAATTTGTCCTCCTACATTTACATTTAAAAGCTCCTGCACATGGACCATTTTGAACTAAATAAAGTTTTTAATTTTCTTGAAATAATTAAGTCTCTGTGCTGGGGTTTTATTCCCCCAGGTGACATTATCAGCCGCTTCCACTTATTGCTCCTCACCACATATTAGCCCCAACTGTTTCCTTATTATCTAGTCTAGTGTTGCTCCTGGAGCAATGGCTGGAACATTCATCATTGTTTCTTGTGTCTCAGCTGTCCAGGTGACACCAGCTGCTGTCATTACAGCAGCACAGCATTAGTATGAAGGCTTTCAGAAATATGTAACAATGAGCCATGACAAGCCTTTAGAAAAGCAGAGAGGCAGAGAGTGACAGTTGCCAAGCAAAGAATATGAAACTGCAAAATGTATTCTCAGGGAAATACAAACAACAAGCTTTACAACACAATATAATGTAAGTGAGAGCACAAAAGACATTTCAAGAGAGCACATTTATTGTAAGGGAGTGCTAAATGATTTAGATACGACACACAATTTATTCTGAATAATACAAAATATATTGTAAGACTAAGAGTAATATACTGGAGAGTAAAATATTGTGTGATAACAGTTTTTTGTGACTGAATATATTATAATCAATAATCAATAATTCAAATATTAAAAAACAAACACATAATATTTCAATACAACAAGTTTATTTTGAGGAAGTGCAAAAAAGAAAATGTTTTTTGAGACAGCACAAATGAATAGTAAAATATCGTTAAAGAAAGCAAAATTCACCGGAAGTGCAAACTTCGTTGTCAGGATACAATAAGTGTGTTGTTGTTGTTGTTGTTGTTGTTGTTGTGTATGTACACTGTACAGTGAAAAGCGTATGTGTTGAGAGGTATAGGACTTGCAGGTGGGGGTGGGGTACTCTGTGGAAAGGGGCGTGGCTAACATGGCAACATCACAAGCTCGCGCAGTTTCCCACCATGATGAGAATCCATCTCTGACTGTGGATCCTCTGAACGTCAGCACGGCTGCCTCGTCCTCTCACCTCAGTCTGGACTGGATCTGATCTCTGTCTCCATGACGGGATGAAATCCACGTAGTGATACAGGAGCATCTCCTCCTCCTCCTCCTCCTCCTGCTCCTGCTCGTCTTTTCTTCTCCGGCAGCGGAGCTCAGCTCTGTCTCTCCTCCTCCTCCTCCTCCTCCTCCCGGCGGAGACATGAGGAACCCAGCGGCCGGTGTAGCGCTGACATTCTGGCTGCTTGTAGAGGTGAGACATGCCCGTGACCAGCGCACAGGCGCATCTGAGTGAGATGATGATTTTCGGGGTTTATCGTTGTGATTCGTGCCGGTCCGCGTTGCTTCACCAAACTCCATTCAAAACCAACACAATTCGATAATTCCTCCATTAGCATCAGCACTCATCACATCCTACAGAAGACACATGGACATTCAGAACATCTTTGACATCTCGTGTTCACTTCGGCGTGCACGTGATCCACTAACACACACTGTACATGAGGGGAAATTCACTTTTGCATCACTGGGTGCTGCCGCTGCTGCTGCTGCTGCTGCATGTATGTTAGAGCATGAGGACAAAAACTGAGAAATATGAAAAGAGGTCACGGTGCCGCTGCTGTGTGTGTTGATGAGAGACGTGAAGATTCACTTTGACCTGATAAAAGCTGATTTTCATTGTTCGGTTGTTTGGTGAGTGATAAGTAAACCAGCAGAGTTCCAGAACCTGTGATTCTGTCATCCTTTGTCTTTGTACTCATGCAGTCAGCAGCACTCACTAGGTTACTGGGCCTGTAGGACACACACACACACACACACACACACACACACACACACACACACACACACCATCAGCTGTACATACAGTTAAACAGCCACGAGTCTCGACCTCATTTTCATTCATTTTAGTACAAATCATTATATAATAATTTCATTTTTTTCAGCCACATTATTGACAAAGTAAAATATGCTTTACACATCATGTGAGACAATGTGAGACAGAACATTATGACCATTTTGTGACACAATCACCCTTACAAAATAATTTAGATTCACAATATTATTAAGTTAAATATTCTTTATTGTGAGGAAGCAGCAAAATGTGATGAAACACATTTTATTGTAAGAGACAGCAGGATGAATCCAAGGCATAACAACACAGTGACTGATTTTTTTTTAATAGCAAATCACAATATGTGTGCAGTAATAAAAGTGCAAAACGATAAAATGCAAAATGTATCGTGAGATTCAAGTCGAAACAGAATTTATTAAACCTTACATTTATTATCAAAACATTTATTGCAAATAATGGCTAAACATGTTTTGGGTAATAATGAGACAATATGAGAATATCCTGACCAAATAATCACAACAGTAGTACTTGTTATTTATGTATACAGTGCCTTTCACTGAGCAACACATGACTGACTGGAAAGGGAAATTGGCTTGTAATTGAAGGGTTGCCGGTTCGAATGCCAACAGGTCAAGGTTTGGGGTACACTCGAGCAAGTTGCCCAATCAACATGGACGGGTTAATTGGACACTCTCTTAATTGACCCCAGCCATTAGAGGGCACATCCAGTGTACTCCTGGTGTCAGTCCCATGCCACGATAAAAAGACAATTTAACAAATAAAAAAAATAAAAAAATTGTGAATATAATTTAGGACATTTAGGGGGAAGTGATTCATTCAACAAAACACCCAGCACAGCATAGAAGCCAAAGCACTTTTGTGGGCTCCTCTGGGAACAATTACACATCTGTATTAACTTTTTACAGGGAAGGGAAGTACAAAGATAAAATTGGGATTTCATTATTAAAAACTAAAAATATGAATGCAAAACCACACAGAAATATGCTTTAAATGATTAAAATGGCATCTCAGAGAAATCATCACATTCAGGGAAGAAACTATTTCTTTTTTTTTCCTTCTTTTTTTAAATTTCACATTAGATACTTTTTAATAAACATATTGTGGTAAAAAAGAAGAATTTTGAATAAGATCATTTATCATGAGGTCCTGGAATGACTGAACACATGCACACTCACCCTTTTAGTACTTAAATGAGTGAGTTGTCTTTCAACTTGAAGGTTGTGGATTCAATTCCTGGCTCTGCTAGTCTACATGCCGATGTGCCCTTGAGCAAGACACTTAACCGCACGTTGCTTCTGTGCTGGCAGTGTGTGAGTGGGTATGAAACATTGATGTGCTGTATGAATGCATGAGTGAATGCATGTGAACGGGTGAATGGCAAAAACTGTGTAAAGCAGCTTTAAATCATCATCAAGACTAGAAAAGCTCTATTTTAATATTTAAATCAATAATACTGTAAATGACTAGGACTGTATGCTGGAGCATATTCACTTTTTTGTCCCAATTCTATTTTGTGACCACTGAACACCTTTCATCAGCTTGTCGTACATGTCCTCCTGACCTTTAAAGACACTTGTCCTCCTCAGTCCTGCTTCATGTCCTGCTTCCTCCTGGTGGTTTAAGGAGGAACAATGAGCTCTAAGGTAACACAATGTGGTCAGTGTGCCCTCTCCTCCTGAGTTCAGTATCACTAACATCCATGTCTCTCCATGTATTATTAACTCTCATCATCATTATTTTATTTCAGCAGGATAAGTGAGTCACCTCCTGTTTGAATGGGAGCAGCAGGCAGCCAGAGGGAGATGCCTCCCTGAGACCTTGTGCTAGTTTCTGTGTTCACTTTGATAAGAGCTTCTTCCCACCTGTTCATCTGAAGGTCAAGTGTTTGTATGTGTTTTGTGGGGGAAAGGCCTCTGCAGCACTCAAACACATGATGCTGATTTTTACAGGTTTAAAATCTGGTTTATTCTCTTTGTGTCATGTTGTGTAAGCACAGATTTTGAATGGGTATTGCAGGGGCCACACATTAGCACCCTTGCCTTTGCAGCAAGAACACCTGGGTTCTTGCTAAATTAAATTAACACCCCTAAAGCTGTAGTTTGTAACTTTTCAATAAACACAAATGACATTTAAATCCCTGCAAACATATAATGTTGAAGTGACTGAGCTGCAAACACAGACATTTCTCCAGAGTTTTACTTGTAACCAACAATCACTGTTTCCTCTTTGACTCCTCTTATGCAGCAGCAATCCCACAGAAACTAGCGACAATGCTAACCTTTGTAAACACACATGAAGCTCTGGTCAGGTGTATCCAATAGTTAAAAGCCTGGGAGTGGCCTGGGAGTGGCCTGGGAGTGGCCTTGGAAGGCATTCTGGGTGTTTAAATCATTGTAGGTTTGTTGAAAAGTTAAATTCAATTCATTTGTAAAGCGTTGAATCACAACATCCATTATCTCACGGCACTGTTCATAGACAACACTGTAGAGAGCAGAGAAACAGAAGAAGAAAGACTCAAAGATGTGCGGCCATCTGCCTCGACCGGTTGGGATGAAAGGAAAAATGGGGGGAAGAGGAGAGGTGGAGGACAGAAAGGAGGAAGATGAGGTGGAGACAGAAGAAAGAGACCAGATACACAACTGCTCTTCTGAGGATTTACTTGAATAAAACCGAACCGTGTGATGGGCGTGTCTTCATGTGATGGAGAGCCAGCTGACAGTGAATCATAACCCAGCACCTGGATAGACATCACAACAAAATCATTTTGGTCTGTAGACATTTAAGAACATCATCATTGCGAGGTGTGGGAAACGCCAATCAATATTTTGACCAAATGACTAATTGATTAATTGAGAAACTAATCAACTGATTAATTGATTATGAAAATAATAGTGAGTTGCAGCTTATATGTAGAAAATTCACCAGTGAGGTGAAAACTTATTTCTAATGCTAGTTGCGATGTGTAAGAATATTGTCCTGGTGTGTGTGAGTGAGTTTAATTCTGTGAGCACATCAAGAACCACAGATATCTGAGATATTTTAATCATTCAAACAAGAAGTGAGTCCAATAAATGGCTGATTACTGTAGTAAAGCTTCTCATGTAGAGTGGAAGCTGAGGGTGATGCCAGAGAACAGACCATAATAGTCATAAAGTGGATGTATGTTGGGTGTTTGAATAAACCTGAATCACACAGGTCTGTTGTTGCTTGTCAGACTCTCGGCTCTAAACCCGTCTTGTTTTAGTTGTTGACATCAGCGTGACTGTGCCGCGAGCTCAAGGGCAGCAGCAGCAGCAGCAGCAGCAGCAGCAGCAGCAGCAGCAGCAGCAGCAGCAGCAGCAGCAGCAGCAGCAGCAGCAGCAGCAGCAGCAGCAGCAGCAGCAGCAGCAGAAGCAGCAGCTTAGTTATTTAGTCTGACGCATGGAAATAAAAGGGATACATACATAGTGTACTCACACACACACACACACTGGGTGTGACTGCATTATCTTCCAGTGAAGTTCCATCGTATACATATGTATATATATACATATATACATATGTATACATATATATACAGTACATATATATATATATATATACAGTATGTATATATATATATATATGTATAGGTGTGCTTCTCTCCCCTGCAGCTTGCAACTTTGGTCTTGTTGCTTCCATTTGCTGGACTGGCTATTATATGAAATGGCTAATGGCTACACTGTACTGTATGTAATGTGTCCCAACAGGATTCATGTAAACAGGAAGAATAAAGTCAGAGGGGAGCGCTCTGCTGTGTGTTTCTCTCATGATGACCATGTTTCTTTCATTGCTCTGCAGCTGATGTGGTAAATATTGAGACAGTGGTGGCCAGTGAGCTGTAATCTGTCTCCAAACAATATTCTCCCCCAAATATTCGTCTAAGCTACCATTGTCAGAGCATGAAACTGTCATTGTCATTGTCATTTTATATCCTGTACAAACAAACTGAACTATGGACACAAATTGAAGCTCATGTATCAACAACATGACTCCCGACTGCTAAAGTGTAAATACAATGGTACTGATGTCACTCAAATTTTAGATCAGTAGCCAAGTGTACATGGACACAAGAATTGGGATGAAAATGTGTGTGTAAACATGTCAGCTGAAAACTCTAATCCGAGAGAGGACTGGTATATGCCCAGCGTCAGTCAGATCGGTGTTCATATAAACAGTTGATCATGACTTCCACGAAGTCACATGGAAGAGGAACAAAGTGAGACGGATAGCGTTCAACGAGGGGACGAGCAGACACAAGCAGCGTTTGATGACTACGGAAACGGAAGTGAAGCTTCTTCTACATTGGTAGAATTGGTACAAACACATGTGTATGCATACCATAATCTGATCGGTTCATTTTGCAATTTGGACGACATACTATACTATGACTTTTTTTTCATATTTTGGACAACATACTATACCATGACTTTTTTTTCATATTTTGGACAACATACTATACTATGACTTTTTTTTCATATTTTGGACGACATACTATACTATGACTTTTTGTCACATTTTGGACGACATACTATACTATGACTTTTTTTTCATATTTTGGACAACATACTATACTATGACTTTTTTTTCATATTTTGGACGACATACTATACTATGACTTTTTTTTCATATTTTTGACAACATACTATAGTATGACTTTTTTTTCATATTTTTGACAACATACTATAGTATGACTTTTTTTCATATTTTGGACGACATACTATACTATGACTTTTTTTTCGTATTTTGGATAACATACTAAATTATGAATTTTTGGTCACATTTTGTACAACATACTATACTATGACTTTTTTCACACATTTTGGACGACATACTATACTATGACTTTTTTGTCACATTTTGGACGACATACTATACTATGACTTTTTTGACACATTTTGGACGACATACTATACTATGACTTTTTTGTCACATTTTGGACGACATACTGTACCATGACTTTTTTTTCATATTTTGGACGACATACTATACTATGACTTTTTTGTCACATTTTGGACGACATACTGTACTATGACTTTTTTGTCACATTTTGGACGACATACTATACTATGACTTTTTTGTCACATTTTGGACGACACACTATACTATGACTTTTTTGTCACATTTTTTGACGACATACTAAAGTATGACTTTTTTGACACATTTTGAACGACATACTATACTATGACTTTTTTGTCACATTTTGGACGACATACTATACTATGACTTTTTTGTCACATTTTGGACGACATACTATACTATGACTTTTTTTTCATATTTTGGACAACATACTATACCATGACTTTTTTTTCATATTTTGGACAACATACTATACTATGACTTTTTTTTCATATTTTGGACGACATACTATACTATGACTTTTTGTCACATTTTGGACGACATACTATACTATGACTTTTTTTTCATATTTTGGACAACATACTATACTATGACTTTTTTTTCATATTTTGGACGACAAACTATACTATGACTTTTTTTTCATATTTTTGACAACATACTATAGTATGACTTTTTTTTCATATTTTTGACAACATACTATAGTATGACTTTTTTTCATATTTTGGACGACATACTATACTATGACTTTTTTTTCGTATTTTGGATAACATACTAAATTATGAATTTTTGGTCACATTTTGTACAACATACTATACTATGACTTTTTTCACACATTTTGGACGACATACTATACTATGACTTTTTTGTCACATTTTGGACGACATACTATACTATGACTTTTTTGACACATTTTGGACGACATACTATACTATGACTTTTTTGTCACATTTTGGACGACATACTGTACCATGACTTTTTTTTCATATTTTGGACGACATACTATACTATGACTTTTTTGTCACATTTTGGACGACATACTGTACTATGACTTTTTTGTCACATTTTGGACGACATACTATACTATGACTTTTTTGTCACATTTTTTGACGACATACTAAAGTATGACTTTTTTGACACATTTTGAACGACATACTATACTATGACTTTTTTGTCACATTTTGGACGACATACTATACTATGACTTTTTTGTCACATTTTGGACGACATACTGTACCATGACCTTTTTTTCATATTTTGGACGACATACTATACTATGACTTTTTTGTCACATTTTGGACGACATACTATACTATGACTTTTTTGTCACATTTTTTGACGACATACTAAAGTATGACTTTTTTGACACATTTTGGACGACATACTATACTATGACTTTTTTGTCACATTTTGGACGACATACTGTACCATGACCTTTTTTTCATATTTTGGACGACATACTATACTATGACTTTTTTGTCACATTTTGGACGACATACTATACCATGACTTTTTTGTCACATTTTTTGACGACATACTAAAGTATGACTTTTTTGACACATTTTGGACGACATACTATACTATGACTTTTTTGTCACATTTTGGACGACATACTATACTATGACTTTTTTGTCACATTTTGGACAACATACTATACCATGACTTTTTTGTCAAATTTTTTGACGACATACTATACTATGACTTTTTTGACACATTTTGGACAACATACTATACCATGACTTTTTTGACGTCATACTAAAGTATGACTTTTTTGACACATTTTGGACGACATACTATACTATGACTTTTTTTTTCACATTTTGGACGACATACTATACTATGACTTTTTTGTGACATTTTGGACAACATACTATACCATGACTTTTTTGTCACATTTTTTGACGACATACTAAAGTATGACTTTTTTGACACATTTTAGAAGACATACTATACTATGACTTTTTTGTCACATTTTGGACGACATACTATACTATGACTTTTTTTTCATATTTTGGACGACATACTATACTATGACTTTTTTGTCACATTTTGGACGACATACTATACTATGACTTTTTTGTCACATTTTGGACAACATGCTATACCATGACTTTTTTGTCACATTCTTTGACGACATACTAAAGTATGACTTTTTTCACACATTTTGGACAACATACTATACCATGACTTTTTTGACGACATACTAACCTATGACTTTTTTGACCGATTTTGGACGACATACTATACTATGACTTTTTTTTCATATTTTGGGCGACATACTATTCCATGACTTTTTTGTCACATTTTGGACGACATACTATACTATGACTTTTTTCACACATTTTGGACAACATACTATACCATGACTTTTTTGACGACATACTAAAGTATGACTTTTTTGACACATTTTGGACGACATACTATACTATGACTTTTTTGTCACATTTTGGACGACATACTATACTATGACTTTTTTGTCACATTTTGGACAACATACTATACCATGACTTTTTTGTCACATTTTTTGACGACATACTATACTATGAATTTTTTGACACATTTTGGACAACATACTATACCATGACTTTTTTGACGTCATACTAAAGTGTGACTTTTTTGACACATTTTGGACGACCTACTATACTATGACTTTTTTTTCACATTTTGGACGACATACTATACTATGACTTTTTTGTGACATTTTGGACAACATACTATACCATGACTTTTTTGTCACATTTTTTGACGACATACTAAAGTATGACTTTTTTCACACATTTTGGACAACATACTATACTATGACTTTTTTGACGACATACTAAAGTATGACTTTTTTCACACATTTTGGACAACATACTATACCATGACTTTTTTGACAACATACTAAAGTATGACTTTTTTCACACATTTTGGACAACATACTATACCATGACTTTTTTGACGACATACTAAAGTATGACTTTTTTGACACATTTTGGACTACATACTATACTATGACTTTTTGTCACATTTTGGACGACATACTATACCATGACTTTTTTGTCACATTTTGGACGACATACTAAAGTATGACTTTTTTGACACATTTTGGACGACATACTATACTATGACTTTTTTGTCACATTTTGGACGACATACTATACTATGACTTTTTTGTCACATTTTGGACAACATACTATACCATGACTTTTTTGTCAAATTTTTTGACGACATACTAAAGTATGACTTTTTTGACACATTTTGGACGACATACTATACTATGACTTTTTTGTCACATTTTGGACGACATACTATACTATGACTTTTTTGTCACATTTTGGACAACATACTATACTATGACTTTTTAGTCACATTTTGGACGACATACTATACTATGACTTTTTTTTCATATTTTGGACGACATACTATACTATGACTTTTTTTCATATTTTGGACGACATTCTATACTATGACTTTTTTGTCACATTTTGGACGACATACTATACCATGACTTTTTTTTCGTATTTTGGATAACATACAAAAGTATGACTTTTTTGTCACATTTTGGACGACATACTAAAGTATGACTTTTTTCACACATTTTGGACGACATACTATACCATGACTTTTTTGACACATTTTGGACGACATACTATACCATGACTTTTTTGTCACATTTTTTGACGACATACTAAAGTATGACTTTTTTCACACATTTTGGACAACATACTATACCATGACTTTTTTGACGACATACTAAAGTATGACTTTTTTGACACATTTTGGACAACATACTATACCATGACTTTTTTGTCACATTTTGGACGACATACTATACTATGACTTTTTTGTCACATTTTGGACAACATACTATACCATGACTTTTTTGTCACATTTTTTGACGACATACTATACTATGAATTTTTTGACACATTTTGGACAACATACTATACCATGACTTTTTTGACGTCATACTAAAGTGTGACTTTTTTGACACATTTTGGACGACCTACTATACTATGACTTTTTTTTCACATTTTGGACGACATACTATACTATGACTTTTTTGTGACATTTTGGACAACATACTATACCATGACTTTTTTGTCACATTTTTTGACGACATACTAAAGTATGACTTTTTTCACACATTTTGGACAACATACTATACTATGACTTTTTTGACGACATACTAAAGTATGACTTTTTTCACACATTTTGGACAACATACTATACCATGACTTTTTTGACAACATACTAAAGTATGACTTTTTTCACACATTTTGGACAACATACTATACCATGACTTTTTTGACGACATACTAAAGTATGACTTTTTTGACACATTTTGGACTACATACTATACTATGACTTTTTGTCACATTTTGGACGACATACTATACCATGACTTTTTTGTCACATTTTGGACGACATACTAAAGTATGACTTTTTTGACACATTTTGGACGACATACTATACTATGACTTTTTTGTCACATTTTGGACGACATACTATACTATGACTTTTTTGTCACATTTTGGACAACATACTATACCATGACTTTTTTGTCAAATTTTTTGACGACATACTAAAGTATGACTTTTTTGACACATTTTGGACGACATACTATACTATGACTTTTTTGTCACATTTTGGACGACATACTATACTATGACTTTTTTGTCACATTTTGGACAACATACTATACTATGACTTTTTAGTCACATTTTGGACGACATACTATACTATGACTTTTTTTTCATATTTTGGACGACATACTATACTATGACTTTTTTTCATATTTTGGACGACATTCTATACTATGACTTTTTTGTCACATTTTGGACGACATACTATACCATGACTTTTTTTTCGTATTTTGGATAACATACAAAAGTATGACTTTTTTGTCACATTTTGGACGACATACTAAAGTATGACTTTTTTCACACATTTTGGACGACATACTATACCATGACTTTTTTGACACATTTTGGACGACATACTATACCATGACTTTTTTGTCACATTTTTTGACGACATACTAAAGTATGACTTTTTTCACACATTTTGGACAACATACTATACCATGACTTTTTTGACGACATACTAAAGTATGACTTTTTTGACACATTTTGGACAACATACTATACCATGACTTTTTTGACGACATACTAAAGTATGACTTTTTTGACACATTTTGGACTACATACTATACTATGACTTTTTTGTCACATTTTGGACGACACACTATACCATGACTTTTTTTTCATATTTTGGACGACATACTATACTATGACTTTTTTGTTACATTTTGGACGACATACTATACTATGACTTTTTTTTAATATTTTTGACAACATACTATAGTATGACTTTTTTTTCATATTTTGGACGACATACTATACTATGACTTTTTTTTCATATTTTTGACAACATACTATAGTATGACTTTTTTTTCATATTTTGGACGACATACTATACTATGACTTTTTTTTCGTATTTTGGATAACATACTAAATTATGAATTTTTGGTCACATTTTGTACAACATACTATACTATGACTTTTTTCACACATTTTGGACGACATACTATACCTTGACTTTTTTGACGACACTTTGGACGACATACTGTACCATGACTTTTTTTTCATATTTTGGACGACATACTATACTATGACTTTTTTGTCACATTTTGGACAACATACTATACCATGACTTTTTTGTCACATTTTTTGACGACATACTAAAGTATGACTTTTTTGACACATTTTGAACGACATACTATACTATGACTTTTTTGTCACATTTTGGACGACATACTATACTATGACTTTTTTTTCATATTTTGGACGACATACTATACTATGACTTTTTTGTCACATTTTGGACGACATACTATACTATGACTTTTTTGTCACATTTTGGACGACATACTGTACCATGACCTTTTTTTCATATTTTGGACGACATACTATACTATGACTTTTTTGTCACATTTTGGACAACATACTATACCATGACTTTTTTGTCAAATTTTTTGACGACAAACTAAAGTATGACTTTTTTGACACATTTTGGACGACATACTATACTATGACTTTTTTGTCACATTTTGGACGACATACTATACTATGACTTTTTTGTCACATTTTGGACAACATACTATACCATGACTTTTTTGTCACATTTTTTGACGACATACTAAAGTATGACTTTTGTGTCACATTTTGGACGACATACTAAAGTATGACTTTGCTTTCATATTTTGGACGAC
Organism: Solea solea; assembly: GCF_958295425.1. Taxonomy (NCBI): domain Eukaryota; kingdom Metazoa; phylum Chordata; class Actinopteri; order Pleuronectiformes; family Soleidae; genus Solea; species Solea solea. The sequence continues at coordinate 1,106,233 of NC_081134.1, read as the reverse complement.
ATATTATACTATGACTTTTTTGTCACATTTTGGACAACATAATAACCTATGACTTTTTTTGTCATATTTTGGATGACATACTAACCTATGACTTTTTTGTCACATTTTGTACGACATACTAAAGTATGACTTTTTTGTAACATTTTGGACGACGTACTAAAGTATGATTATTTTGTCACACACTTAATCCGAATTTTTTTTTTTTTCTCTTGGGTTTTTAATGCCTTTAATCAATAGCTTAGTGCAGATAGACAGGAAAGGGGGAACCTCATGTCCTACGCGGGATTCGAACATGGAGTGAGGATTACAACCTCAATATGTGACAGAAGCTCTACCAAGTGAGCCAACACCACCCGTACATGTTTGGACGACATACTAACATACGATTTTTTTGTCACATTTTGGACAACTTACTAACCTATTACTTTTTTTTCATATTTTGGACGACATACTAACCTATTACTTTTTTTTCATATTTTGGACGACGTACTAAAGTATGACTTTTTTGTCACATTTTGGACGACATACTAAAGTATGACTTTTGTGTCACATTTTGGACGACATACTAAAGTATGATTTTTTTTTCATATTTTGGACGACACACTATACTAACCTATTACTTTTTTTTCATATTTTGGACGACGTACTAAAGTATGACTTTTTTGTCACATTTTGGACGACATACTAAAGTATGACTTTTGTGTCACATTTTGGACGACATACTATACTATGACTTTTTTTTCATATTTTGGACGACACACTATACTATGACTTTTTTGTCACATTTTGGACGACATACTAAAGTATGACTTTTGTGTCACATTTTGGACGACATACTAAAGTATGATTTTTTTTTCATATTTTGGACGACACACTATACTAACCTATTACTTTTTTTTCATATTTTGGACGACGTACTAAAGTATGACTTTTTTGTCACATTTTGGACGACATACTAAAGTATGACTTTTGTGTCACATTTTGGACGACATACTATACTATGACTTTTTTTTCATATTTTGGACGACACACTATACTATGACTTTTTTGTCACATTTTGGACGACATACTAACCTATGACTTTTTTGTCACATTTTGGACGACATACTAACCTATGACTTTTTTGTCACATTTTGGACGACATACTCAAGTATGACTTTTTTGACACATTTTGGACGACGCACTAAAGTATGACTTTTTTGACACATTTTGGACGACGCACTAAAGTATAACTTTCTTTTCATATTTTGGACAACATAATAACCTAAGACTTTTTTGTCACATTTTGGACGACATACTAAAGTATGACTTTTTTGTCATATTTTGGACGACATACTATACTATGACTTTTTTGTCACATTTTGGACGACATACTAAAGTATGACTTTTTTGTAACATTTTGGACAACATACTAAAGTATGATTTTTTTGTCACACTTTGGACGACATACTGAATTTGAATTTTTTTTTTCTTTTGGGTTTTTAGTGCCTTTAATCAATAGCTTAGTGCAGATAGACAGGAAATGGGGAACCTCATGTCTTCAGGGGATTCGAACCTGGAGAGAGGATTATAACCTCAACATGTGACAGCAGCTCTACCAAGTGAGCCAACACCACCCATACATATCTCGGACTACATACTAACATACAATTTTTTTGTCAAATTTTGAACGACATACTAAAGTATGACTTTTTTTTCACATTTTGGAAGACATACTAACCTATGACTTTTTTTGTCACATTTTGGATGACATACTAAAGTATGACTTTTTGTCATATTTTGGACGACATACTGAAGTATGACTTTTTTTGTCACATTTTGGACGACATACTATACTTTGACTTTTTTGTCACATTTTTGACGACATACTAACCTATGACTTTTTGTCACATTTTGGACGACATACTAAAGTATGACTTTTTTGTCACATTTTGGACGACATACTAAAGTATGACTTTTGTGTCACATTTTGGACGACATACTAAAGTATGACTTTTTTTTCATATTTTGGACGACATACTATACTATGACTTTTTTGACACATTTTGGACGACATACTATACTTTGACTTTTTTGTCACATTTTTGACGACATACTAACCTATGACTTTTTGTCACATTTTGGACGACGCACTAAAGTATGACTTTCTTTTCATATTTTGGACAACATAATAACCTATGACTTTTTTGTCATATTTTGGATGACATACTAACCTATGACTTTTTTGTCACATTTTGGACGACATACTAAAGTATGACTTTTTTGTAACATTTTGGACGACATACTAAAGTATGATTATTTTGTCACACACTTAATCCGAATTTTTTTTTTTTTCTCTTGGGTTTTTAATGCCTTTAATCAATAGCTTAGTGCAGATAGACAGGAAATGGGGAACCTCATGTCCTACACGGGATTCGAACCTGGAGTGAGGATTACAACCTCAATATGTGACAGCAGCTCTACCAAGTGAGCCAACACCACCCGTACATGTCATGGACGACATACTAACATACGATTTTTTGTCACATTTTGGACGACTTACTAACCTATTACTTTTTTTTCATATTTTGGAAGACATACTAACCTATTACTTTTTTTTCATATTTTGGACGACATACTAACCGATGACTTTTTTGTCACATTTTGGACGACATACTAAAGTATGATTTTTTTGTCACATTTTGGACGACATACTAAGGTATGATTTTTTTGTCAAATTTTGAACGACATACTAACCTATGACTTTTTTGTCACATTTTGGAGGACATACTAACCTATGACTTTTTTGTCAAATTTTGAACGACATACTAAAGTATGACTTTTTTGACACATTTTGGACGACATACTAACCTATGACTTTTTTGTCAAATTTTGAACGACATACTAAAGTATGACTTTTTTGACACATTTTGGACGACATACTAAACTATGACTTTTTTGTCACATTTTGGACGACATACTAACCTATGACTTTTTTGTCACATTTTGGACAACATACTAACCTATGACTTTTTTGTCACATTTTGGACGACATACTAAACTATGACTTTTTTTGTAAAATTTAAACGACATACTAACCTATTACTTTTTTTTCATATTTTGGACGACGTACTAAAGTATGACTTTTTTGTCACATTTTGGACGACATACTAAACTATGACTTTTTTTGTAAAATTTAAACGATATACTAACCTATTACTTTTTTTTCATATTTTGGACGACGTACTAAAGTATGACTTTTTTGTCACATTTTGGACGACATACTAAAGTATGACTTTTTTGACACATTTTGGACGACGCACTAAAGTATGACTTTTTTGACACATTTTGGACGACGCACTAAAGTATGACTTTCTTTTCATATTTTGGACAACATAATAACCTAAGACTTTTTTGTCACATTTTGGACGACATACTAAAGTATGACTTTTTTGTCACATTTTGGACGACATACTAAAGTATGACTTTTTGTCATATTTTGGACGACATACTGAAGTATGACTTTTTTTTTCACATTTTGGACGACATACTATACTTTGACTTTTTTGTCACATTTTTGACGACATACTAACCTATGACTTTTTGTCACATTTTGGACGACATACTAAAGTATGACTTTTTTGTCACATTTTGGAAGACATACTAAAGTATGACTTTTGTGTCACATTTTGGACGACATACTAAAGTATGACTTTTTTTTCATATTTTGGACGACATACTATACTATGACTTTTTTGACACATTTTGGACGACATACTATACTTTGACTTTTTTGTCACATTTTTGACGACATACTAACCTATGACTTTTTGTCACATTTTGGACGACGCACTAAAGTATGACTTTCTTTTCATATTTTGGACAACATAATAACCTATGACTTTTTTGTCATATTTTGGATGACATACTAACCTATGACTTTTTTGTCACATTTTGGACGACATACTAAAGTATGACTTTTTTGTAACATTTTGGACGACATACTAAAGTATGATTATTTTGTCACACACTTAATCCGAATTTTTTTTTTTTCTCTTGGGTTTTTAATGCCTTTATTCAATAGCTTAGTGCAGATAGACAGGAAATGGGGAACCTCATGTCCTACACGGGATTCGAACGTGGAGTGAGGATTACAACCTCAATATGTGACAGCAGCTCTACCAAGTGAGCCAACACCACCCGTACATGTCATGGACGACATACTAACATACGATTTTTTGTCACATTTTGGACGACTTACTAACCTATTACTTTTTTTTCATATTTTGGATGACATACTTACCTATTACTTTTTTTTCATATTTTGGACGACATACTAACCGATGACTTTTTTGTCACATTTTGGACGACATACTAACCTATGACTTTTTTGTCACATTTTGGACGACATACTAAAGTATGATTTTTTTGTCAAATTTTGAACGACATACTAACCTATGACTTTTTTGTCACATTTTGGACGACATACTAACCTATGACTTTTTTGTCAAATTTTGAACGACATACTAAACTATGACTTTTTTGTCACATTTTGGACGACATACTAACCTATGACTTTTTTGTCACATTTTGGACGACATACTAACCTATGACTTTTTTGTCACATTTTGGACGACATCCTAACCTATGACTTTTTTGTCACATTTTGGACGACATACTAACCTATGACTTTTTTGTCATATTTTGGACAACATCCTAAAGTATGACTTTTTTGTAACATTTTGGACGACATACTAAACTATGACTTTTTTTGTAAAATTTAAACGACATACTAACCTATTACTTTTTTTTCATATTTTGGACGACGTACTCAAGTATGACTTTTTTGTCACATTTTGGACGACATACTAAAGTATGACTTTTTTGACACATTTTGGACGACGCACTAAAGTATGACTTTTTTGACACATTTTGGACGACGCACTAAAGTATGACTTTCTTTTCATATTTTGGACAACATAATAACCTAAGACTTTTTTGTCACATTTTGGACGACATACTATACTATGACTTTTTTGTCACATTTTGGACGACATACTAAAGTATGACTTTTTTGTAACATTTTGGACGACATACTAAAGTATGACTTTTTTGTCACATTTTGGACGACATACTTTTTGACATACTTTCATAAAATGTTGAAAAATGTTGATCAGTGTTTGTCAAACATGGATAAGAAAATGTTCTCAAAATGATTCAGTTTTAATGATTTCTTTGTTATATGGCACAAAGCAGAAGCCAGAAAATATTCACATTTAAGAAGCTGAAACAATCAGAAATCTTCAAACCAATGAAATCGATTATCAAAATAGTTGACGATTAATTTAGTGATCGATTAATAATCGAGTAATTTTTTCAGCGCTAACCAAAACCTAAAATACAAACGTCCGCTCAAGGATATGTTTGTCCCTTCATCTCACAGTTTGACAATATTTTTCTGACTGAAAACTGAAGTTTTCACCTAAAATCCAAAGAGAAAATCTTTGTTTTAATTCTTGGGGACACAAGCGCTGGTACATTTATTTCACTGAGATAAATCTGAACAAATGATTTCAAATACCAAAGTTACAAAAACCCACATATGAAGTCACAGATGGAGGGGAACTCCTGAATGCCGTCTTCTAAAATCAGTGATTTTCTCTATGGATTTGGATTTAATGGAAGCATTGTGTTCATGCTGGTGCTGGTTATGCTGTGTCTTTTTAGTTGTTGTTGTAAACTCAAGGCCAGACACTAACTTTATGACAGCTAAACAGTTATATTTTATTATTTTAATGGCTGTAATGTAGCCAGGCTTTTATCAATACTGAGGCTGTGAGCTCAGATTTCTCCTGACCCTACTAAAAAGTATTTGCCCAGCCATTAAAAGCAGCCTCTGAGCATTTCTGATTGTTTTAGTCTTGTTATAGTCGATTGTACAGTGCTCTTAAATGCAGCAGGAGTTGTTTCTCACTAAAAAACTATTGATTTTGTGATGGAGACCTTCAAATACAAGCCATATAAACTCCAGTAATGTTGTCTGTTTGTAACTTTTTTATTGTTATTATGTCACACCCTTGTAAAATTAGGCTGCTATGCTAGCAGGGTTGTAGCTGCTGACACAAACTTACCAGACGAGAACCAGCTGCTAAAAAAGCTAAACAACTGTTTTTCTCTTTGGACTTTGGTGTAGGAGAGTGAAATGTTTGCTTCAGGTATCAGAGACTTAAGCAGGCATAGTGTGAGTCTTTGATTAAGTGGCTCAAATGTGTTTTTCCTTCACTGCTGGTAGCCAGGTTTTCCGTGAGAGCGATCACCATAGTTGACAACTGTCAGTACTTCATACGAACACATTTCAAGCAAACTGAACTATCACTTTAAGCAAGCAGTGAAAGCTGCCGTCCTAATAGCAGAGAAGCACAGGAAGCCACACTAATGCATTCAGACAGACGAGAAGATGAACAGATGTGTTTCCCTCTACGTGACACCTCCCCCTGCTTTCCTCCAGCTCTGTTTCCTCCTAAAGCGACTGTGTGTCTCCACATCAGCCTGAAACACACACTGACATCCAAATGATGCCTGTCGGCCTGTTGCTGCTCGCTCATGATGGAGGCATCAGTGCGGTCAGCAGGGATCAATAAGACAGGAAGAAGGAGAGGTGGGTGGATGAAGGATGAGAGGAATTGAATCAGAATGTGTGAAACATACAGAACAGCATCAAAGCTTTAGAATAGATGGAGCCTAAGATAAAGATACTCAAACAAAATAGCATTGGAAATAAAACTGTGCATTAATAATTTACAGATGCCAGAGATTAAAGGGATAGTTCAGGTTTTGTATGAGGTACTGACACAGACCCAGCATTAGAAAAGCACACACTACACGTTATCACCTCTAATGTGTGTTTGCTGCTTCATCTCACTGTTAGTTTGCTTTTTGAACTGAAAATTTAACTTTCTCTCTCACAGCAATTTTGCACTATGGCACAAGAGCTGTTGATCCACTTCTTTTATTTTTTACCTGTCCTGTCCAGTACCAAGGACATACCAAGCGTGGTTGACTGCATGCCCTGTGGCGTCCAACAGATTTGCAGCGCACATGAAGAGTCAGTGGTTGTTATTATTCATCCATCCATTATCTACAGTTTTATCCTCCACCGGAGGGTCGCTGGGGATTTGAGGAAAATAGATGATGAAGCCAGGTCTCTGAACTTCCACTGTTCAAATTAAAAATGTCCCAATGTCAAAATGGGAGTTTTGCATAATCTGTTTATAGAGTTTTCAAATTGCTTCTTTGTTCTTACTCACCATGTGATAGAAAGACTCAGCGTTGTTTGTGAGGGCGGCTTCTTCTTGTCCTGAATGCTGAGAAGTTTGAGGTTTTGCTATTTATTCTACACTTTCACATTCAGCTCAGTCGGGTGGAGACATTTTAGGACTGCAGTGCCAATAGCTTGGGAATTATTTTCCACTCCAAATATAGATTTCAGTGACAAAGTAAGCACACCCACATCTAACAAAGTCACAGAACAAGTGTTGCTGCTCACCACTATATCTGTTACAGGAGAATCAAAAATGGAATCCAAATCTTTCCAAACACAGACCATCTTCAAATAACTGGCCAATCCACAGGGGTCCAGCCTTCGCCCAATTCAAATGATTGAATTTCTTTCTTTCTTCCAGATTTTATGATCTGCTGATCGGCAGAGAGAAATCTTTTCTGCCCCTTTTGCCCTTCTGACCACTCTTTCTGCCAGTGGAGCTCTAATTTTGTCTTTGCAGATAGTAAAACACTCAAGATTTCAACATTGCAGTTATCCGTGCCATTTAGCAGAGCAGTATTGGTTCATTTATCACAGACTTCATTCCACTCTTTCCCAAAGTGACCTGGTATCCACAAGAAAACAACTCATGCTCATGACACCCCATGTTCTTGATTCTAAACAACATAAAACATATTAAAACATAACATTTTACCCACTCAAACCACCAATTTCCCAGAAGAGAAGCCAACAGTTAAACAGACTCTGCCACAGCAACACGTTCTCATCTGAGAGCGTCATGTACAGCCACACTCGTCAAACTGTCACCTTACAGATGCACACGGTAAACGTCTGACGCGCGGCTTTCATTTAACTCAACAATGTAAACCTAGTGGCCGTGCATTTAGACGCTCAGAGCAGAGAAGGAATAAAATAAGGTTTAGGATAAATATCCAGGTTAGGCTTAGCAGATATCCACTGTTGGTTCACACTCTGATCTGAGCCTGGAAATGCACCAGCTGATGCATGTCTTTCACATGCTGGGGGACAGTGACAGAGCGGTGGTATTAGAATGACACACGTGTGCTTTGCTGGAGCTGGAGATTAGCCGCGTAACTGCGTCTCAATCCCAGTTTTACTGATGCTCAGACTAATAAAATATCAAATCTGCAAATATTCTTCTTTGAACTGATTTAAATATTGACTTGAAACTTAGAAAGAGTTCTGTGAGACTTCTCTACTGAGGTCATTAAAAGAGCAGGTCTTCTTATATTGATCAAATCAGCTCTATTCTGTGTTCTTGTCCTCTGAGCAAACAGCAGAGAATCTTCAGAATATTGATTGTGTTTTTCTTTATTTTTCTCGACATGTTACATCTGAAAATATTCAATACTATACAGTACAAGGCTAAAACCTGGGATCCACAGGGCATACATCCAGTAACAAGTAATAAAACTCGACTTGTGTGATTATCTCCTCAGTATCCATGTGTGCTGGGAGTTGTTTCTCTCATGTTAGATAAAAGTGGCTGATTTTGTCTCTGATTTATTAGAACATTAAAAACAACAAATAAATACTCAGTAAAAAACAACAGCAGCATTAAACGGTCACAAGCACGAGCATCTCCTTGGTTCTGTTGATATTGAGGATCACATTGTTGCACTGACTCGTCCACATTGATGTTTCGCTCGGCTGCAGCGTCGTTGTCTGTGTTTTTCAAACTTCACTATAAGGTTGCTGTCATTGTGGCCTCTGCAGTCATGTATGTGTGAGCAGTGTTTTTTTTATTTTGTTTCTAAACCTGGAATTCTCGTTTACAGTGTGTGGAAGCCAAGAAGTACTGCTGGTATTTTGAAGGTGGATACCCCATCTACTTCATGTAAGTACCACACTGTGCCTTTGTACTACTTAAAAGGAGTGAATGTGAAAGTCTGCACGTCATCAGTTTAACTCACTCTAGAAACATGTCACAGTCAGAGTTTACAAAATGTCTTTTTTTTCCACTTGATACATGTAGCTGCCTGACCATGTGACTAAGAATACGTATAATGAATAGTTTTAATGTATCACTCTGGGCAGGCGTTGGGTTCTTTTTAGTTTTGTTTTGAGGTGTTTGGCTTTATCAACTTAAAAATAATAACTGTAACAAAACTTTTATACTTTTATACCTCAGAAATACCGTAAGGTAAATGTATTTAAACTTTCATTTAAAAGTAAATGAATTGTTTGGTGCCTCCACTTAGTCGAACATTAAAGAAAATATGAATGAATGTGAATTGAAATGGTTTAATGTGAGCTGCTCCCTTTCTTTTGTTCACTCCATGTATTTTAACCCTGAAATAATAGTAATAGTTATTTTAAACACAATCAGCACATCACTACCAATGATATATAAATGTCAGAGCATGTTATCCAGTCCAAAAACAGAAACCTGAAAAAGACTAACTGACCTTTGTTATTCCACAATTCCACATCCCAGCACACAGGAGTTGTTGATCGGCTGCTCCGCTGTGTTTATGTCTGGTATCATGTCTGGTATCATGTCTGTATCATGTCTGGTATCATGTGTGGTATCATGTCTGTATCATGTCTGTATCATGTCTGGTATCATGTCTGTATCATGTCTGTATCATGTCTGTATCATGTTTAGTCTGGTTCTACATGATACAGGTCGTACAGTAGGTGCAGTGGGATGATCAGAGCAGTCCACACTGAGCGTATGTCAGTGCTTCATTTAAACTTAAAAAACCTGAACTAACAATGTTCTTCATCCTTTTTGTTCCAAACTGTGACTTTTTTTTAATCATGTTGATTTGATTCACTTTGTGTTTATTATTGTAACCATGACAACACAGGTCTGTTCACCGGTGCGTGGGCCGCATTGCACTGTAGAGACAAAACAACTGTACCTGAAGTTTGTATGAAGATGTTTGTGAAAGACACAAAAACAGAAAAGCAGCAGTGGTTCCTTTAAACCTACAGAGTGTTGACTGTGAAAAGAGAAATGAATCAACTCTGAATAACAATGCTGCATTGATCGTGTTTCATTTCCAGGTTAGAATAAGCAGAATGTCCATGTTCTGTATCAGCATATTTGAACTGAGACGTTTAAATCTGATTCAGCAAAGCTGTGATCGGTGCGACGCTTTAAAGCCGCTTTAATATAAATACATTCATCTGAAATCTTTAACCTGAAGTCAGATAGGAGACAAAATGTAAACTGAAAACATTTAACCACGTTTCATTTAAAAAAAGGACAGTGATATAAGTATGGAACCCCCCAAGGGTCAGGGTGGGAGTTGAAGTTGAAGTTGTGGGAGTGAAGATTTCATTAAAAATTCCATTTTTGAATTACAGTTGTGAAATGCTTCATCAGTCATGTTAGAAAAATGAGATCACACATTTTTAATCTCTCAATGAAAAGAGCTGCACATTGTTGTGACTGTCGAAGGATTCCATTAAATCATTCATCACTTCTAAAGCTGCAGTTGGTTCACTGTCTTTTTCTGAATCAGGTAACATTTAGCTCACAGTTAATCATTTCTTTAAGATTATTGATCACAGGATGCCAGTATTTTACAGAAAGGATTTGTTTAAGACAAACAAAGACTGATTTCATTCAAGGAAATATTAAAAAGATATGTGTGTATGTCAAATGTGGTGGCATAAAATGTGCTACCTGTAAAACACAAGAAATCACTGAATAAGATGTTCATTTAAAAAAATAACTACACAGAGTGCGAGGAATTATACACAAACTAAGAAAAATGGACTTGGTCAGTTAATGAAATACTGGCGTTTATCAGAATATCCTAAAAATAACACATCTGTGTTTATTTAATACAATAAACACAGATAGACACAATAGTGTTTGCTGTGTTTGAGTTTCTCTTCTCTCTTTTAGGTTTTTGCCTTACTGTGGGCGGAGCCTTGAGATAATGAATGCTGTGATTTATCAATGTGATATTAATGATAATGATGATGTAATCAGACAGCTCTGAATGTTTCTTCTGTTTTTGAAACAAAAAAAGATCTCAGGTCTGTGTGGAAATGCCAACACATCTGTGAGTCTGTGGTGTTGCATGTGTCATGTTGATTATCCACCGTCATCCATCACGCACACACACACACACACACACACACACTTTCTCTGTGATCAATCACAGTTTGTTCCTGTTGTTAATATTTGGTTGAAACATTTGAAAGTTTTGTGTTTACAAAGCAGAAAAGTTGATTACATTGCATTTGTTTTCAGCAACACAGCGACACTTAGTTACGCCCACTTATCTTTTTACAGCTTTTCTTTAAAAACTGTGTCTGTGTGACAAACACATAACTCAGCTTAAGTCAAAAAGTAAAGATTTTGATGAAATTATAACCCAAGGAATAAATGACAATATTTACGATAATGCACTTTATGTACATGGCAAAAGTTTAAATGTTTAAAAAGCTTTAAAAAGCTTTTCTTTATGGTCTGAAATCTCAGCAATAACAGCTGCAGTTTATGTTTTTGTAGTTCAGTGTTCTCTTACACTTCCTTGGCAACAGAGTGTTGTGGTCGTCGGCTCAAGTCTCACGTGATCTCGGTACGTGAGCGAGAGGTGTGTTGAGGTTGTTAATATAACAATGTGCATCCTGTAAAACGTCCTTCACGTCTCCACAGCAAGGTCACAGTCACAGTCCCAGCGGACAGAGGCGAAGGGGCGGGGCACAACATCTCTGTCACACACACACACACACATCTGCAGTGAATTTAGAGCGTCCACAGGAAACTGGAGAAAAATGCACTCTCCACAGAGAAAGGCCCATACCGGGATGAACCAGCAACCCTCTTGCTGTGAGGCAACAGTACTAGCCATGTGCTCCACTGTGTGCCACCTGATTCTCTCTGTTTACACCTTATTTTCTTCATATATTGAATAGTTTTGACACGTCTTTCTGACCTTGTGTTGTACTTTTGTAAACATTGAATTTCCGTGTGGTAAATAAATAAATCCTGTTGCCATGTGACCTAGAGTTTATCTCCCTCTGTGTTGCAGATGTCGCTCATATGAAGACTGCTGCGGGACACGCTGCTGCGTGAGAGCACTTTCCATCCAGAGACTATGGTACTTCTGGTGAGTCGTGCCACTGAATATGAGTCAGTGTATTAAGGGTATTAAGACGGTATTAAGACGGGTAAACACAACTCGTCTAAACTAGATTAACTAGATTAACACCAGTGCATTTCACTGTTTCTTTCCAAAGTTGACTTTTAAGACAAACAAGACAAAAGCAGATGTTTATAGGACAAAATAACAGAAGATGCATCAAAAGTGAGAATGTAAGCAACTTTGAGAGCAGTCAAACTTTGCTTGTTGTTGATCTGCTGCTTTTGTTGAAAGATTCCCAGCAGAGGAGACAATCATGTGACTTTGCTTCTGTGTTTTATGAAATGTCAACACTGACACAGGACAAATCTGTGCTTCCTCTAAAGCTTGAAATACAGACAATTAAAATCACTCTCATTTTATATTGATTGACTTTTTGTATTTTAGTGATATTTATTCAATCGAACGCTTCACATAAACAAACAAACACTTTAGCTGAACGCTGTAATACAGCTGCAGCAGCTGTGGCCTGTAAGTAAAAATATTAATATTTTCATTCGTGTGAATGTTTGGTAGAAAAAGCACTACACACACACACACACACACACACACACACACAGTGCAGACAATGTAAACCTTGATGCTAACACTTCCTGTCAGTGACAGGAAGTGTTAGCCCTGCTGTTACTCTTCACCACATCATTCATCTTCACCTAAACATCAAATAGACGTCTGTTTTATATTCATTATGGCACATGGAAATAACAGTGCACTGTAAAAAAAAAAAAATTGACTTCATCGTTTTGAAATTTCAACTAAATTTCATGAATTATCAGTAATTCCACTGAACAAGAAATGAACTGTTAGTTGAAACAAACTCATTTTCTAATGTAACTCATTTTGTAACAGTGTGAGTTTCTAATAAAAGTTGATCTCATAGATTGAATATTGATCTGAATCTCAACTTAAGATGACGTGACAAATCAAATGAGTGGATGAAACTGATGAAACTTGTTTTTAGGATGTTTTTTTTATGCTTCTCTGTGTCTCAGGGTTCTGCTGATGATGGGAGTGTTGTTCTGCTGCGGCGCCGGTTTCTTCATACGCAGACGCATTTACCCGTCGCCTCTGAGAGATGAGACAGCGTTCAACGTCTCCTTCACCAGGCATCCCGTCACCACACCGGGTACGCACACACACACACACACACACACACACACACACACGACCTCTAACACAGGGCTGCATGGAAAAGGGATAGTGCAGCAGGGAAAGACTGACTCAGTAAGATCTTGATGTCTGTGTCATATCTAGCAAATATTTGATGCTTTATTTCACTGTTAGACGACAAAAGTCTCACTGGAAACTGAAGTTTGTAAACCTACCACTCACCACACCAGAGTCAATAGAGGAAATCAGTGTTTTTAACGTACAGGGACAAAGTTTGTGGTTTGTGTCACTGAGGTACATTTAAGCAAAGGATTTCAAACACTAACTTTGCTTTCCAGTCAGAAAATGCTGTTCAATAGTGAAATAAAACAGAAACATTAGATTTCATTAGGTCCCCCTGCTGGCAGCCATGATTACAGCAGATCCTGTCAAAGTACAAGAGAACTATAATGACTAGAATTGGAATGACTTTGCTTCAGAGCTTAAATACAGACAAGGAAACTATTCACTAAAATGATTTATGAAAATCCTTTGTTTGAAATTACAAAGGGAGGATTTAAGCAAGTGAACGGTACGAAGGTCATTTAACTTTGTCAAACCTTGTCTGATAGATTTTAATGTTCACTATTATCTAATCTTCATGTCACTATTGGAACTTTGGCTTTTCTTAGTTTAAACTGAGTAACTGACAAACAAAAAGTCTTATTTTAATCAGCTGTGTGCGATTCATGGAAAACCTGAGAGTGTTGCTTGGTGAAGGTTATAAAACCTAAAAGGTTATAAAAAGGTTTCTCATAAATGAATGAAAATTCACTCTGTGTGTGTGTCATCCAAGCAGAAAATCGAATGGAACACTCCAAACAATAACCACAATGTAAAAGTGTCCTGCAGCCAAACTTCCACACACAGTTCCACTGGAGACAAAGGCTCAGTGTTTTAGGGCTGAAGGCATGTGTGCTGCACTCACTGCTGCTATCAATACTAGGGATCACACGCGGGGAAATCTGGTATTTCAAATAAACAAATAAATAAATAAACTAATAAATAAATACACAAATAAACAAATAAATAAATAAACAAACAAATAAATGAATGAACAAATGAATAAATAAATAAATAAATAAACAAATAAACAAATAAACGAATAAACAAATAAATTAATTCATAAATTAATAAATAAATAAAATAAACAGAGCAAATGAATCGTGATGAAATGATAACACTTCTCATCTTATTCCCAGTTTCCCAGCAGCCAGGAAGTATGCAGGGTTTCGGGGTCAACGGAATGACAGGTGGTGACCCTGGGGTTACCATGACGCACCCAGCATACCCAGCACAGCCTGGCTCCGCCCATATGATGATGGCCCCCTATCCTCCACCTCCGTCTTACTGCAACCACCCGCCACCGTCCTACGAACAAATATTTCAAAACGGTGATAAGAAGTAACATCTGCACAAGAAAGAGAAGAAGGACATCTGAAGAAGAGGAGGAAGAGGAGGAGAAGTCTGCCCATTCTTAACTGGTTTTGGACAACATGGAAAACACAACCGGTTCTGTGGGAAAGACCAACAGAGACTTTACACACACACACACACACACACACACACACACACACACACACACACACACTGCATCATCTGAAATGATTGATTTCCTGTTGATTTACGGACTGGATCAGTGTCTGTGTCGTAATGAGGACGAGCGAGGATGGAACCGTCGAGGTCAAGGATTCACTCACCTCTCATCTCCACCCTCTGTGTCTGGAACTAAGACACTGAGTTATGACATTCTCACTTTAGGTTAGTTCAGTTTTTTAAGTTGAACTGTTTGAGGTTCTGACACTTAGTGATGACGCTGTGCCCGGACTCAGAGCCCAGAACCAGAACTAAGAGAGGCTTACTTTCACTGAAAACATCAGCTTTTAGCCACTTACTAAAAGAATCACCTTAACAAGTGGAGAAAATCCCTGATTTAGCATCTCTTTATTAGAAAGTTACTTTATCAGGTTTACTGAAGTGAAACATTGAGCAAACATGGCAGCAGGAAATCAGCAGCTCTGGTGAGAGCTCAGTGAGTTCAGTGTCAGCGCCTCACACAACCATCCCGTTATCATCAGTGTAAGAATGACAACATGAGTCTTATTCTCTATCCAGCACCAGCAGGCGTTTCACTAAATGATGAGTTCTTGATGCATCTTTAATCCCAGTATCTGTCGCCCTGTTATGTAACGACATGATGAGCGACACGACATTCTGCTGTTAGCGGCGATGAAGGCTGTTAGTTCATCACATGATAGATCACATGGTGACGTGGTGAGAGGGTGAAGTGGGTGATGGTATGTTTCTTTCTCTTCTGTCATGTGATACTTTTTAACGTCACCTTTCAAGGAAATGTCAAAATGCTCTATATTTATATCGTACTTTTCTTGTCTCGATGACCACGACAGCTCTGGCATTCACCCATTCACACTCATTCCCTCACACATTCAGCGCTTTTTCTATCACACATGCAGCCATCATGAGCAGCGTGGGGTTAGATGTCTTAGCCAGGGAACACAGACCGGGGGCAGGAGACTTGTGTGCCCTTGAGTCTAATGCCCTGGTACTTTGCCATGGGCTGTCCACACATCAGCATGTTGGCTGGCAGTGCTGGGAATCAAACCCCCACCCTCCAGTTAAAGGACGACCCACTGAATCCTGGCTGCAAGTACTGTGTCCAACTGTTGGTTTATGTAAGATGGTGAAGAAGAGGCAGGATGGTGAAGAAGAGGCAGGATGGTGAAGAAGAGGCAGGAGGCACAGCTCAAACACCAGAGTCACATTGAAATGAAGTGAATGGGCGTGTTGTCATTGATGAATGTGATGAAATGATAGTCAGAGAAGTGTGAGTGGTGCAGTGGAGAGCGGTGATCCACGACACGTGTCATTTCCTGCTGAATCAGAGCAGTGTGATGGGAAACTATCACTTCTCATTGAGCTCATTCCTCTTTAGCCTCTGCTCGACCGGCTGTTTAACTGTTCACTCGCTCACTTAGTCATGTTCACTCATGTTCACTCATGTTCACTCACGTTCACTCACTATAGTGAGTGTGGTTAGCAGAGCGGTGACTGTCGTGGCCGACTGACAACATGGTTACATGCGTATTCTCTTATTCTCTTATAAAGTATCACAATGTGACGCCGTCTTCTGGTTTACAGGTTGAGTCAAATCAGGAAGTTACAATTTATTGAATAGCCGCCAGGGGGCGCTATGGGAAAATGAAATCTCAGAGTTATGGTAACAGTCACTAGTTTCAGCTCTTCTTCAATAGAAAATAATGTCATTTAAATATAGATGATCGATGATAAAGCACAGCACATTATTGTCCAGTACAATGATGAAGCTTGTTTTTCCACTTTTTTTATATCTGGTTTGTGGTCAAACTGTTTAACTGACATTAAATGCATAGATTATTATTTGATTGGTCAGTGCTCATCATACACATCAACTACAGTTTCAAAGACATAAAGCTGCTGTCATGTCATCTTTCGTCGAACTTCCTGTCATCAGTCCCCTCCCTCATCAGCTGTCCCCTCCCTCATCAGTCCCCTCCCTCATCAGTCCCCTCCCTCATCAGTCCCCTCCCTCAGCTGATGCTGGGAACAGACTGGGTTTGGACCCACAGGAGATATTTTATCATGTTATATCTGCATCAGTGTTCTCTATCTCTAAGTCATGACTCGCTGATCTGTTGAAAATATCAAATGTTACAGAAAAGGCAGTAAATACAGTCAGAAACACTTTATCTAGAGAATATAGAGCTCTTTAACATTAATATTATTATTACTATTATTATTTAAGTTGTATATCAACAAACAGCTTTAACGCTGTGGTTTTTAAAGTCTATTAGCAAACATGTAGGTTTAGTACATGTAGTGTGTATTCCTGATATTTCTCTGTGTCATGGAACTGCTCATGAAACGTGTTCTGGTGGAGTTTGTTAGATTTACACACAGTAACTGTTCAACTGTAGTTTCCTGCCTTCACTTTTATTTGTTTCATTTAAAGCACAGGAGTGCAGGTGGTATTGTTTATTTATTATTATTATTACTATTATTAAAAACAATAATAATAATAATAATAATAATAATAATAATTATTATTATTATTATTATTAATTATTATTATTATTATCATTGATAATAATAATTATTAATTATTTCTGGAATAAGCACAGATCTGCCAAATGAAATCATGCCTATTGTTGAACACCTTATAGTTACATGTGATAGTTTCAGAGTCATGAAGCATCAACACTTTTGTTTTTCTAAACCTCTGAACTCATCAGGCTGGAAGTGAAAGTCACAGTGTTCATATCGATGGAAACATGAATGAATGAATGAATGAATTGGTCATTTTCAACCATTAAAAAAAAATCTGTATTCTATGACATGAATGAGCAAATGTACTGTATTTGTCACCTTTGACCTTTGACAACTTTCCTCATGCTTATTCATGCTCAGTTATTATTTGTGTTTAGAGAATCTTGACTTAACTGATCCTGCGTGTTTGTATAAAAGTCATTTTAGCTCCAGTTTGTACAGATTACACTGAAGAACACAATGACTGCTCCACTCTGTTTCTCTTTTGAATTCTTGTAATGATGATGATGATGATGATGATGTAGTTTAAAGGGTAGCTGATAGCTTTGTCCTCATCCATGACGTGTGTCAAACTCGTGCAAAGAACTGGAACTTTAACACACTTCAATTCAAGTCAAACAAGCAGATGCTGTCACACAGCTGTCAATTACACTGTTCAGATGGTATTTCAAGAGTAAACGTCTCACTCACTCTCTCTGTCTCTCTGTCTCTCTGTCTCTCTCTCTGTCTGTCTCACACTGGATGCCCTTCCTGCCACGAGCCTCCCATGTATCGGGGCTCTGGAGCGGCACTCGGAGTAAACTGTGGCTGAGGTCAATTTAGAATGTCCAATGAACCCGATCAAAGGGGATTGGGTACCATGCGTGGGTGTACACAGCCCTTTATCGTTCGGGATTCAAACCGGCAAACCTCCAGTTAGGCTATTATGGGCTGTCCTACATTGTGGGTTAAATAAAGATTCAAATAAAAACACACATGTCCTGCAGGGTTGTGGTGTTTGGTCCATTATCCTGTCTGACCTGAGTCCGGTTTGTGGGCCTCTGCAGGGAAACGAGGGCATGTCTCTCCAAAGCCTCTGCACACCTTTGTGTGTTTTTAGTTTTGGTGTTTGGCTGTTTGATGTGAGGATCGACATAGCACAACATTCTAAACTGTATTCTGTTTGATCACATCAAACTATGCAACAGATTCTGTGATTGGTCAAAGCATCATCATCACCATGTTTTCTCTTTCACTCTTCTCTTTTTTATTTCAAGTCAAAATTCATCGTCAAATATGTAAATAAACTTCACTTCTGATAAAATGTGATAACGACTAATGAGTTTACTTGATGCTTGTTCAGCACAGTGACATGTTACTACAACTAGACTTACCACCAACAACTGGTTTAATGTTGGTCAGGAGAGCATGCATTCATTCATTCATTGTCTACTGCTTTATCCTCCAGTTAACCTCTGCATGTGTTTGGACTGTGGGAGGAAACTCTCACCCACCATCAGGACATAATGCCTAAGATCAGGACTAAGCTGATACTGAAACCACTATCGAGTCTGGAGTCTGTAAACCAGTCTGATTCTGCTGCACCTGATATCTTCAGGTGAGCTGAGCACATGTGTGGCAATGACTCAGCAGAAATACTTTAAGATAAGCAATGACAACAAAAGTAGAGCAGACAGTAAAGTGGGATCTGCTGGACTGTCGAGAAAAAACAACCAACATAACTAAGGATTTGACACTAAATATTAAGTATTATTCATTTCAATTCAAGTCTTTCTGTTCCTGTACCTTTGCTCACCTAAAGAAGTGAAGAATGACTCTGTTATTTTATTACAATAAACTAGCTGATATTATCTGTACTTTGGTGTGAGCTGAGTTTGTGGCTGGAAAACAGCAAAAGAAAAAGTGAAAAACGTGTTACACACAAACTCACACATCCAACAAATCCTGAACTATCCCTTTAAATTTCACTTGAATTTGACCTTTTTTGTTTGACTAATTAGTTAACATTAATTTTTCTTTTTTAGAATATTGCAATATTTTACTTATTGAGACTTTGACGCTTTAAATAAAAAAGAGTGTGTAGTATTACACGGATATAAGTCATTATTATTATTATTATTATTATAATAATATATTAAGTTATTGTAGTGATCATAAAAATAAAGGAGCAGTACAGAGATTCTGCTACTTTTATTTCCAACCATTTCAAACCAGCATGAATTCTCTTGACATTTGTAAGTTGTGGATAAAAAGCAAGTGAACGATTATGACGAGGGACGACAGACGTGTGTCACTCCTGTTACTGAAGCAGCAATTTAATAAAGGGAAAACACACACACACACACACTGACACAGATCAGGCTGAATCAAATCAAATACACAAACAGGAACAAACACGACATTATCTCCACTGATGAGCCTGAAAACACACAAACACAGTTTTTATACACGTTGACATTACGCTCATGCACTGACATTCATGACAACATCTACGCCAGAGAATTACAGTTAGGCTTTGACTGTTTGTGCATTCATGTGCTGTCGGGATTATTGGATATAGTGTACAGGTGTCACAGGTGTCAGGCTGATGACACACAAACCATGAATGAGCACATGACTGGATTATAGCTTTGGACTAAAATGGACAAATGGTGATTCATTTGAGCAGAAAAAAAACACTTACAACCAATTTAACTTGAAGTCATTTGACTTTAAAGTGCAAAGCAGTTCCGTCTAAAGTTGGACTACAACTGTGGATCTGATTCTGTCTGTGAGCTAAACAGTGTTTTAATACTTAAACACTGTAAAGCTTAACATTATGCTCCAGTGTCAACACTGTTCATATGTCATTAACTTTGAGTAACTGATAAACAATCCTTGAATTTATATTCAGAAAATGTTCACTGGAGCTGAAGCGAATCCAGAAAACATTGATCAAGTCTCACACCGTTACGATGCTGAGCTCATACTGTGCACAATATGGAAGTGAAACACTCCGATGACTTTAAACCCATAACACAGACACAGTGAGTCCAATTTAACTCAACCAAATACAGGCAAGTATGTATCAACAGCTCCATGTTTGGTTTCATTTCTGTTCAAAATCCTCATGATCGTGCACACAACAGATGATTTTACAGCTGTAAAAGTACGTATATTACCTCTGTGTATTGAATTCATTGCATGTCTTGTGAATGAACTTTTTTTTTTACTCAAAATATTACGGCTTCAACGAGATAACACACACACACACAGACAGACAGACAGACAGACAGACAGACAGACAGACAGACAGACAGACAGACACTCTTGAGTCAAGATGAGCGACCAGCTTGGTTAAACATAAGCAAACACATTCCTCTGGTTCAGATTAGTCCCGTTTACTTAGTTTAGGGTTTGAAACGCAGAATTCACAGATTTCGCCTAAATTGATGCACATGTTTTGATTTTTGCATAAAAACACCAGAATGGAAACAGAAGAGTTTTTACACATGAAGATTTAACAGAAGTTGGCAAATCAAAAAAATCTAGATGCTAATGATGAGAGCAAAGGAAGACAATGTTACTGAAGTGGAAAAACAGCAGAAACAGAGATCCTCCACTTGGTAACAAACAATAATATGACTTCAATAATGAATTAAAGCAGCAACAAAACATCTGTCAACAGCTACTGATGCTATTTATGTCACCAAGTTACACCTTAATATTCTTCTCCACTTACATGTACTTTGGTTCCTCCAACTGCTCATCTCAGATCGAACTCCCGATATTTGCTTTGTGGACGTAACACGATACACAATAAAAGCACTTTTTCTGAACCAGAGCTTTAAAACTTTTAACAACCACAGAGTGAAAAGAAAACAAACATCGCCTCACTTGTACCACAGATACACACAGACAGAAAAACAACAAAAGAAAAAACATCTTCCTTTTTATACTTCAATAATATGACATCATGTAATTAAAGGTAAGTGATGGACAGTGAGTTTTGTTGTTAGATTTGTACAAGTTTAATGTGCTTAATGTTTAATGTTAATCCACATCTACTCCACCTGTATTCTGACTGAAATAAAATGCATCTCGGCTGAGACGTTTTCTGTGTTTGTTCTGACGTGTAATGGCTTTTACAAAGATGTCGTCACCACTGCTACTAATCTACTAATCTACTAATCTACAACTTCTGAGACGTGACTGAAAGGAGAGGATTCTAAATTGAGTGAGACTGCTTTGTGCAAAAGTGCGACTTCTTCCTGTTACTGCTCGTGTTTTAGACGTATAAAGAAAAAGTCTGGTCAGCTGGTTCATCTCTTGTTGCAGCCACACAGTATGAGTTCATACAATATAACCACAAAGATAACGTAAAAATGTGTATTTAATTTTCTAAGAATTTGTACTGCCATAAAACATAGAATTAAAACGTGTATTTTAATTTATACTAAAAAGAAAGAACATGAAAACATGCATTTATTTTATAAGCATAACTAATTAAAATGCAATATTATAGTATTTATATAATAAAATGTAATATATCACATTTAATTCATTTAGCAGGAAGTAGTCACTCTTTGCACACGCACAGAACAAATTGGGTTTTCAGAAGAGTTTGGATAGTGACAGCCATTTTCCATCAGTCCAGACACTTTGTGAAGTTTGCTGTGAGCGTGTGAAGAACACGCCACGGGTCAGAGGCATTCAGCAATGCTCAGAATTTGATTAGCAGCCGGAGCAAAATTTCCCAGGAAAGACCTGGTAACCTTCTGGTAACCTTCTGGTAACCTTCAAACCCTTTGAGGAGAAGGTGTGGACTCTGGTGCACATCTGAAAACAGGATCCAGTCAGAAACTGACAGCTAACACTAAAACAAATGAAGCGAAACCAAACGAACACACAGCTCTGACTGGAGACGTGACGCGGGTGAATATGTGGAGCTGCAAAACCCAGGGAGAGGAAATCATGAGGCACCTACAGCCAATTACAGTGAGCATGCAGAGGCAGAAAAACACCACACACACACACACACATCTGTCTCTGTGAGGACACTCACTGACATCATCCTTAACTTCAGATTAAAGCTGCTGTCAGCAAAACTCTGCTTGGTATGTGCTCCGCCCTCTCACCAAATGCCTTCATGAGGTGACACACGGAAATCAGGCTTTCATTTCACAACTAAAGCCTGATTTACACACTGTTGATAATTGTCGCTAGAAAAATGTTTGATTTAAGGATGAAATCATCTCCTTGGTAACCATCCACCATCACTCAAGTTTATTTCTTTTCTTTATTGAATTAATGGAAGGATTTCATGTTGAATTAACTGAAGAGGACGAGTTTTAACTTCAACTGAAAACACAACAGGACGCATGAAACTGAGGCGGTCACGTGTGTCCGTTCAATTACACAAGACAGCAGCAATGAGAATATTGGTGTTAGTGTCTGAACTCCACACATTACCCTCACTGACAGTAACACCAAGGCTCAACTCTCAAAAACAGGAGAAAGGGTCCGTTTTTTTACCTCACTCTATCAACTGGTCCTCAGAAAGACAGACGGAAACATTCAGTACATGTACACACACACACACACACACACCCTCTTTCTTGGCCGAGGTGGTGCAATATTAAAGGCAGGGGTCTCAGGGTGTGTTCTCCTCTGTTAACTGACAATCAACTGTCATCGATGAGGAGCTGAGCAGAGGATCATTGTCTTTCCCTCCCAACACCTTACACTGCAAGAGGATGACGAGGCATCAGAGCACAAGGATGAACACATGAGAATTCTCCACTGGCACGGTCCTCATTCATCCATTCACTGGATCTAAGACAACAATCATCCTCTATTTCTTTGCTTTGATGCTGCTCAGTCCCGTGTCATACATTCAATGACAAACACGACGATCGCGGTTGAAAACTCTAACAAATGCAGTGCGTCATTGTCCAGTGGATGGGCCGACCCCACACACATCCATCAGCAGGTCAAAGTTCAAAGGCAGGGAATGAGGAAGCTTCAGGGTTGGCCATCTCTGACAGGTAGAAGATGGTTCCTGCCATACCTGAGCAGGAGAAACCATTACTATCCATTACTGACAACAAACCATTGTGACAACACAAGGCTGTATTCTATTTACTATCTATATCAGTCACTCACTGTATATACACACACACACACACACAGTACATTACTTACTATATATATATATATATATATATATATATATATATATATATATATATATATATATATATATATTCACACTGATTGATAAACACAACAATATGATAGTTTGAAGACAATTAAGTTTGAATGTCAAAGTGTCTGCTTTTATACAGATAATAAGCTACTGAAGATACTTAATGTGACTGTTTTTGTTTGTGTGCGTCTCCCATCACCATACACATACTGTATGTTCTCATATAAAGACAAAACATCTCTTTTTTTCCACACATCAAAGCTAACGGGCAGAAAAGAGTTGATTTTTATGAATTTCCATCACTGAGATAATTGTGAGTGTGTGTGTGTGTGCTTTTATTACGCTCAGTATCTTTTTTAAAGGTGTTATGTTTTGATGCTTTCTATATTTATTGGCGTCATTCTGTACAGCACTTTGGTCAATCTGTTGTTTTTAAGAGTTAGTGAGAATTAGAGAGATCTAATGGTGAGAGTGCAGTCACAGAGAACTCCTCTGCTCACCATCCTTTTCCCAAACATATACAGTAACTACAGCGGCTTTGTCAAATATGAAGGGATGTTATAACTCTGTCACACATCGCCCACTCTCTGCCATTTCCTCTTTCTTATTCATTGGTTCATGAGGCCTAACCCATTCACTTTAGTGTGATAAGCTCCTGTTTAAGTACATAGAAAAGGCTAATTCTAAGGCAACCAAAACCAAATGACTCTTCATGTTCAAACATACTTATGGTCAGTGCTGCCAACAGACGCTTCTAATCGTTATACACTTTAAACCTTTAAAAATATGTATCCTATGTGACACAAAACTAAAATGCAAGATAAAAGTTATTTGAATGAGTCATTTTTCTTTTGTCTTTTTTTTAACAGGAATCTCAATAATAGCAGTTTTTTGGGTCGGGATAATCATAATATAGTTAAGTGAGACTAATCAGCTGATGAATGTCAAGTCATTTTCATTTCAAACGTAATTGACGTCAAAGAGCTTTACAGTCCGTACAGCACGTGTGTTAGTACAAAGATTGGTAAGATAAAGTTAGAAAGGTGATGACACATAAGGTCTAAGAGTCTAATGTGAATAGTAAATATTTGGTACCTTCAAAGAGAGAGTAGGGTCTGTCTGGGATGCGACAGCCGTGGGTGCCGTAGTCCAAACACCACTCAGCAAACTGGAGACAGGTAATGACAACAAAATAAACATTAAATATGTCTTAATAATAGGATGTTGACCGTTAAGGCCATTGGTTGCTAATGGTGAGGACAATTGTAGTTTAATGTAGTCTTGGTTTAATAATAAAATGCAGTTTCTGCTGCTGAGACCAAATAACTAAACGTGTGAATATGTCTTCAAATGGGAAAGGTTTCCTCACAAACTCATACCACTGATGTTTTTTAACCGTGAGATGTTGGGTTTAAGAAATGGGGAAAGTTTATTTTAGTTGGACAATTTACACTTTCTCTACTTTTAGTTTGCTTCACACCATCCACCTGCCTTTGAATGTTTTTCCCTCATCTTTAATCTGGCAGCCATGCTGTCAGTGAGAGCTGGCCATCATGTCACACACTGGTTCTTGGCGGTGTGACGAACGCCAGGGATGTGCAGAGTGTTCAGCTCCTCAAATAACCACACTTCAAAAACCTGAGCTCTCCCTCTACAGCTGCAATACACATTATATGCATATAATCCTGTGTGTTACCTTGTAGGCCCGGTACAGGTATTTCTTGTCCTGGGTGACCTTGTAAAGAGACAGGAAGGCATAGCCATTGCCAGCTGTGCCGTGGCAGATACCATAGCCTTTCCTGAGCAGACCTCGCTGCCAGATCACCTCAGCACACTCCACAGCTTCCTTCAGGTATTTCTCCTCTTTAAATACCTGCAGCAGAATCATACAATCCTCAGATGTTGTATTATTACCCAACCGTGCGTGTCTTCATCTTTGCAGCTTCATCCTCCAAAGACAATGACTTTAACAGCCATTTTTAGATCAGAGCCATTTCATTAATATTACTTTTTGTTTTTGTTTACCACTGTATGTAGACACAAATATCAGATTTAGTGTGTGTTGTGTTCAGATTGAGTCACTAATAAACAATAGAGTTTCCCACTGTGCATTAATCTGCCTGGTGCCAAAGACTCTGCATTAATGAGAGGAAGGAAAAGCTGCATATTAATTGCCAAGAAAATTACAAACAAGTCTACACACAACATTAATACATTACATTAAAATCAACTATAACCTTAGGGAGAATTATACACTTCCTAACTTTGTCTTAAACTGCTTTTATTTTTGTTGAGTGTCTAATAGATTTATCACTTTTATAAACAATCAAGCTCCAGCTAAGAAATCACACTGTCCATGCAGTACACAGCTGTGCCACAAGATGTCAGCTTTGTTCATGTGCCTGACACGGGCATTGCAGATTCATGAGGTTTGAATGACTGAAAGTCACATGAAAATCACCACCCGGCACAAACTGACTGAACCCTGTCTCACCTGATGAGCCATGACAAGCACATGGATGACACCAGGCGCTCCGTGGCACCAGTGAACCAGGCGGTCGCTCTCGTTACTCAGGGATGACGGGAAGTTCCCGGAGCGGAACCTCTTGTGGCGGACGTAGTCGATGCTGGGACGGACCAACTCTGACAGCACGTCTGCTTGCACCTTTGCTCCTGGCTTCAGAGACAGAATTTCATTTATTTTCTGTTTAGTCACTGCAATCTCAGCTGATCCTATGTGAAGATTCATGTTGCCTTCAGAAACCTCTTCTGTTTATTGTAACATGTAACAGCTTATCTTTTCCTTCCTGTATGTGTAAACTGTCAAATGTGCACAAATAGACCCTCCAAACATCAGACCATGTTCAGACCTGACACATTCTCTCACCTGCATGAGTATGTAGTAGATTCCAGCGAGGCCATGGGCAGCACCGATGTACTGCTTTTTGTGCCACTCGTAGAGCAGAGGACAGCGGTCCGTTTTCTTCTCCTCAGCTGACAGGTTCTTACCCGACTCCATGATGGCCGTCACCACCTGAGGACGGGAGAGCGAAAGTTCAATACGGGACAGGAGGGGGCTCCTGCAGCAACTGAGACACAGTTTGTTAACTGCAGTTGACTGAACACCACCTCAGCAACAGAACAGAACACAAGTCTCTGTTCTACACGTAACATGTTATTATTTATTTCATTTCTGATTCTATTTTATTTCTGTGTGTTTTTGTCGATTTTTTGAAATTGTGAACTCTTTATTGTTCCATACGACAAGGTACTGGGTTGTCTGGGTTTAACAGTCACATTCTGGGGTTGGTGTGTTGTTTCGAGCCTTACTTCTTGGTTCATGATGAACTGATTAGCGATTTCATGCACATGATTTCTCAACTAACCACAATTCAAATCTTAACCCTAAACATAACCTCAGAATTTAGGTTCTGTTTTATTGGGACCAGGTTTTGGTCTCCATGAGGACTACTGGTCAGTGTTTATGACAGAAAAAGTCCTAAAGGGGTTACAAGCATGCATGCACGCATACACGCACCCCATAATGAGACTTCAGTCCCCACAACATGAGTAATACCTGGAGCACACACACACACCATCAATAAAGCAATCAACTGTCGCTCTTAAAGTGAGAAAGTTTAATTCCGTCGAAATTAATTTGTTTACTATGTAAATTAATCTGTCGAGCCAGTGGGCATCAGCACCAAGAGGTTTGAACAGGCTAGATCTAATCTAAGAGCTTAGAATATAAGTGGCCTAACATTCAAATTAACTAATAATTAAATGAAGTGTTTAAGTCATCAATTTCCATCTGATGTGGGACTCTCTAAACTAATAACAGACTCTGAGGGAGTCAGTGCTGTCAATATGAGCCGACATCAGCAGTAGCTGCAGCCTGGAGAGCAGCTTGCTGGTGTGTGACCTTCTATCATTTCAGAATCAGTTTACCAGAACTGAACTGAACTGATATTAGTCTGATTCAAATAGTCTGATCATGATCAAAATGCTGTCAAACTGATAAAATCCTGTACTGATTAGCATCATTACCTGTCTCCCACATAAGTGCTGTTTCCCAGGCATCAAACGATTATACATGGAACCATGTCTAATGCAGTGTGTATGCAACTTGTTTTCTTAAAATCTTAAAGGCGACATAGAATGCTTGTATCACACATATATGTTAGTTATGGAGGTCTACTTACATATATTAACTTGTTTTCATGATTAAAAACCTCCTAATCGCTGCAAACGAGCCGATCAAAATATCTCCTCGCTGACGCTCTCGTCAGCCGCGCTGTTTCAGACCAAACAGTTGCTGTGATTGGCCAGCCAACGAGAGCTTTCCTACTGTCCTGTGATTGGCCAGGTACCTGGAAGTGACGTGATAGATAGGCCAGCGCTCAGATACACAGCCCCCCCTCTGGCACGGTGGATGCTCTGCATCTCAGCAGCTACAACGAGACTAGTTCTTCTTCTTCTTCTGCGGTTGAATGTACGCAACCGGATGTGCCCGGACTAGTGCCCGCACCGGGAGGCGCTACGGTGGTGAGGATTTCTGATGACGACATCAAATTAAGGAAGTGTCGATCCGCTTCGCAGAGCCCAGAAAAACAATACAACACTATTTTCTCAGCAGTGGCTGAACTGTTTGTTCTGAAACTTTAGGGTTTCATAAACGAGGTAATGACGCAGATACACACAAAAACGCAGCGTTAATTGGAGCTTCCGGTCTATGTCACCTTTAAGGGGTCACTGTCGTGTAAAAGGGAGAA
The DNA here is from genome assembly GCF_958295425.1 of Solea solea. Classification (NCBI taxonomy): domain Eukaryota; kingdom Metazoa; phylum Chordata; class Actinopteri; order Pleuronectiformes; family Soleidae; genus Solea; species Solea solea. The sequence continues at coordinate 1,077,631 of NC_081134.1, read as the reverse complement.
AAGGGGTGAAATCCTCACAGGGTCGTTGCCTAGTTTACATATTATAATTTATATTTTGCTGTGTGTATATATATATATATATATATATATATATATATATATATATATATATATATGTGTATATATATATATACACATACACATATATATACATATACATATACATATACACACATATATACATATACATATATATATATATATATACATACATATACACATATACATATATATATATATGTATATATACATATACACATATACATATACACACATATATATATATATATTTACAGTTTCCATACTAATTGTGCTTGGGTATGAAAGACATTTTCACAGAACTCATTAAAAGTCTTAATGTTTCCATAATAAAATGGACCTCAAAGTGATGCACTCTTGATTTAATAAAACCACACAGGTCTGCATCCACACTCTCTTTGCTCATCAAAATGGGACAAGAATGATATTATGTTGTCAAATCCAGCCTTAAAGGATTTATAACCATTTAGAAAAGTGTACATTTATAGAGATTTTAAGAGTTTCATAGAGATGTATCACTAATATTAAGAGTTTCAATACAAAACGTGTCAGTATCGGTAATGAAAAAATCCTTTCTGTTCAGCACTGAACCACACTGCCTTTACTACAAGCTGTCAGTCAAAGAAGAAAAGCCTGTAACCAGGCCCAGCAGTCAGAGATAACAGACTAGAGAGCCAAACAACAAAAACAAAAAAACATCCCAAAGAGGAGAAGGAAAAAAATATCTTGCAAAGAAGAAAATGTTTCAGCACGTCTGAGAGAACAAAGCCAGGAGGAGAACGCACAGGCACAGCCTGCAGAATGCTGCTGTGCTGGTGACAGGTATACGCTCACAAATAATGTGCACAATGATGGTGAAATGAACAGAACTGCAGTGCTGCAGCAAAGTGGAGCTTTTAAAGCATCAACATCTCCCTGAATCATCATTCATCAGTCAGAATGAAACCTCGAAAATGTCAAACAATAGCATCTAATTTCCCGCTGCCTACTCTACAGCGTGTGTGTGTGTGTGTTGAATGTGTTTTAATATTTTAATATGGAGCTTTACCAAAAGTGACAGCTGGTCTTGCAGTTTCTGCAGTGTGCACTGTATGTGTGCATATCCAATGGACAAAGCCGCAGGTAAACAGTCCGAATAGCACGTGGAGTGATTTATAGCCATTCTGGGTGTGTATGAGAGAGACAGACAGAGAGAGGCAGACAGAGAGAGACAGAGAGAGACAGAGAGAGAGAGTGTGTGTGTGTGTGTGTGTGTGTTCAGTCAGAGCAGATGGTAATTACAGCAGTGTTCCTCAGGAAAACTAGCGGCTCATATTTGCACCAAACGCCATAGAGGTAAATCAGACATTTAACATCATGGCACGCACAAATTATTGATCCATTGCTGCCTCCATCAGTAAGTATAATGTGTTGTTTTGCAATTTCCATATTTGAAATCCTTTGTCTACATTAACCTCAGTGACACTAACTCACCACACAAGGCAACAGTAGACTCTCTATGGACTTTGGTACAGACACACGGACACAGCGTGAGAACCACTATTTAGACAGAAATCACAGATGCCTTTTCTGACAACAGTGCAAGCAGTAACCATGGCGACTGAAAACTTCCGGCACTGAGATGCTTTTTAGAGCAAACACAACACTGTATACACACCGACTACAATTGTGTTATTAAAAAATATCTGCTTTCATTCATCAAATTTTGCTAAACAAAAAAAAAAACATAAACATTGATTCAGAACATTTTTAAATCCAGAAACAAAGTATAAGCTGTAGTGTGTAAGAGTTTTAAATATGAGAAATGTTTGTTGCATTGAAACCACTGTGAAATGCATTCACACAATGCTGATTAAGCCTATCAACTGCACACGTCTCTCTACATGTTTCTAAGCATAGCAGGGTTTTGTTTATGTGTCTGTGGAGACACATAGTGATGTGTTTTACATCACGGAGGAAAGAAGCAACACCGTGACAGCAGCAGTGCTTTGGCAACAGAAGTTACACACTGGAGATTTAACACTCAGTTAACCTTCTAAGTTTGCACCCAAAGATACAGATGATCTGACTTGATTTGCTCTACTTTTTGGGTCTTTATTATTCCACATTCTACTGTATGTGTGTCTCACCTTTGTAATGATGTTTTCATCCACCGTGTCGCCTCCCATCTCTTTGTTTACGTAGAGCAGAGCGTACAAGTAGCCGGCACGGCCATACAGCAGTTCATCTGGCATCTCTGAATCTGGACTCAGCACTGACCTCTGCAGCTGGAGGAGTCTAACACAAATACACGGCCACAAATGTTGGCTCATCAATCACTGACAAGGTTAAAGCCGACTCTAAATACACTTTATAAACATTAAAGGTCTCTTCATACGTTCCACAGTCCTTGACCACTGAGAGTTGCATTCATTGCAAACAAAGGTGGATGAAAGCAAGGAAGGAAAGAAAGGACGGCAATGTGAAGAAGTCATTTAAGAGAAAGCAATTTCCTTTATCTTGCACTAATACCAGATACTGGTTTTAGTATCTGTCACTACTATTAAAACTTTATTATTATGGTCTATGTATTGGTCTGTTATTAAATTCATATGTTTATAACTCTTACACAAATCATTTAGTTGCATTGGATCTGAGAAATTTCAGTGTGTGACAGTTCACAAGGTTATTACCACTCCGTGTTGTAACCCTGGGCAGTTTGTGAGGGGTGATGAGGATAATAATAATAATAATACAGTAGACCTGGCCACTAGAGCTTGCCCTAAAACATGGAGGTTTATCAGCATATTAATGTAATAAAGTTTAAACGTACTGCCTCCCCCCAAAGGGAGGGGGAGAAAGAGAGAGACAGAACACCCATGTGGATGAAAGAGAGTGAGCATGTGATCTGTGGATCAACAATTCTGAACTGTCTAAAATGACATAAAGGGTGAATGTGAGACATCAAACCAGCAGAAAACTGTCTCACATCCATCAATAGAACTACAGTCTCCTTTTCACTCAATGACTTTCATTATTCCGTCTGCCACTAGCTGGTTGTGCTTTGCATGTGTGGGATTCTGAAACGTCCTTAAATTCAAGACCATTATCGCTCGTTTAAATTTGGGACCTCACAGTCGGAATTGTCATTTGTTTTTTCAAAGTCTAAAGACAGTCCAAAGTAGGCCGGGCTATTCAAAGTGTCAGTTTATTGCACATCACATTTCACATAGTTTTGAATAGCCACTGCATACCTGTGTTTGTTGGTGTGTTGTTGCAAAATCCGCTGACTCATTGTAATGCAAGCAAATTGCATTTAGCAAAATCTGCTGACTCATTGTAATGCAGGCACACCGCATTCAGGGAGTCTTTATTGTTGAGGTCAGACATAATAATCACCCACACATCTTGCAGTCGCTTAACTTTTTACCCACGGATTAAATTCTGCCAAAAGGCCCGCTTATCCTCAGGTAGCCCACAGTGCTGTGTGAGTGAGAGGGGGAGTGGCTACAGTAGAGTGGCGAAAGCCAATGTGTGCTTCTTTTAGCGATATAAAGTGACAGTAAGCAGTAGTGTTTTAACATGTTTTGTTACCTAGGTGGATTCTACAGATCAAACACAGATAGCGTTTTCATATTTCAGTTGTGTGCAGCAAATAAACCATGGTGTGTGTGGAAACAAAGTCTAGTTGTGCAATGGTAACCCATCTGTGGGTCCCACCTCAGTCTCCAGGAATTACTGCATGTCTGTCCTTTTCAATTCATGCATTTGAACTTTAATATCAGATTAAACCTTCGATAGATTCTGTTAGCAAGCCAGTAAGTTACAGTCATGTCAGTATATTAAACTTGAATTTACACGTGTGTGTGGCACACCAGACCAATACAGACCCTCATCTGAGTATGAATGGAACTACAGGTGAGTAAGCATGAGCATATTGTGCATAGGTGGGGACACAGAATTTGGCATTAGAGTGTTTGACTCTATTTTAAAGACATCAGCTAGCTACACTGTGTTAGTGGGTGATATGTGTAAACTGTAGTGAATCAGTTTGACTCAGTTCTGCTTCAGGGAACAGTTATTAATGTTCACTTCCAACAACGCATTCATCTGCAAATATATCAGCCAATCTGGAAACAACTGGAAATAAAAAATGTACTTGTCACTTCAGATGTTGACATGTCCAGCAACAGTGTATGTGTACAGCAGTCACAGTCAAAGCCACTCACCTAGAAAGACAGTCTTTGCTGTCCGCTGTGTTGTTGAGTTTGTGGTTGACCACTGCACCCACCGCCAGAGGCCCCGCATCGCCACACAAGAATGTCACTTTACGGCCATTCAGGATCCTCATGGCTCTCTTCACATAGTCCAGCGCCCTCTGCAGGTGTGAGGCCTCATTGGAGTCTTTGTGTAGCTGTAGGTACAGCAGGGCAATACCTGATGGGAAGACAGCACATACAGGCTAAATAGGATAGTTACACCGTGAAATTGGGCATGGAATGACTTTTAAAAACAGACCTGTCCAGCCTGTGTAGGTGGAGAAGTCATGTGGGTCAGCTGTTTTCAGGCCCTCCTCCATCTGCTGAAGGAGATCTTTGATCTTAGTCTGGACCTTCTTCTGGAAGGCAGCGTTTGCCTGATCACAACAGAGAGCATATTTATACACTCATCCAAACTAATGACTCCAAAACCTGCAGCACACACGACTGCAAGAAAAACAGTTGACTGTTGAATCTCATCACTTAGTCATGATTCGACACACTTCATAGATGACAACCTGAGGCAATATTCTCCATCTCTGAAAGGCTCCTGATAATAAAATGTGTCTAGTATGGCATTTAGTTTTTTGTCCAGCTTTCTTTTATTCTTTAGGTTGCTTTGCAGTATAGGCAATTGTTACCAATGCTGCATTAGCAACCTTTCCCCCAAAAGGGACAAGTATGTGTATCAGCTCAGTAGACCAGCCAATAGGATACTAACGTGCCACTGATGATTATCATAAGTGAGCACAGAAAACTGCTCATGGAGACAATTATCAGGCCATTTAATTTAAAACTATAAAAACAAAAACACTGCATCAAAGGCTCCATTTAACAGAGATCAGAGGAAGTGTGGTTCTCTCCAAGATCACTTGAAAGGTTATTATGTAATAATAAATAAGCTACCTTTCCCAGCTATAATGAATATTAATGAATATCTATCACAGTTTCCACAGCCCAGTCTTGTGATGTATTTCGATCGCATGTCACAGTATGAAAAACAGGCCAAAGATAATAGCTGATTGAGAGATTTAAACCTTGTATATTTCAAAAGGACATTAATACGTTTGTGGTGGTAGCCAAGGGCTGGAAGTCAGGCTGATGATGGTTGATTACAGTTGCCTTCTTAAAGATGCCATACTAGACAAATTGTATTATCGTTCTTTGTTGACAATGTTGACTAATCATTGCAGCCCTAACTCTACTGACACTGCAGATTTAGCTGTGAGGCTCTGATCACTTGATTTACATTATGGTGAATGGAAATGTGAATCATTGATCAATAATGTCATAACGGACCATCTACTGTACCAATCTATGACTGTATGTGTTAAAGGAAGTACTGTATTCATCATTGGTAAACATTAACACACTTCTGTTGATTTAACTGAACACCAGAGCTGTGAGGCTACATTTGCCTTGCTAATTCCAGGTCTAAAACAAGTCTGAAGATGTATCTGTCCAGTAGGTACTGAAGCTTAATCATTTCAGGCTGAAGGTTATGACCCAAATACTTCATTATTATGATTCATTTCAGGAAAACACACAATGTTAATAAGGTCATTTTCCACAAGGCTCCATTGAGACTTAAAAGCATAGGTCAGACAATGCTTTAAAGGCTGCTTTCATTAAGGATATGGAGATAATTCATTCTCAACAGGCCCTATTTACATATAGCCGACAGTGTGAGGTGTACATGAACAGAAAGTCTGGGAGGCTGTGTGAATCAAAGCAGCTACAGAGGTTTCACTGAATCTCTAACGCGTCACCTCCTCTAACAAATCTATGGGAATCTGGGAGTACACAAGGAAATCAACAACTATTTATTGGGCTCAGGGCCCATTTACTCCAATCCACTGGTCTGACAAATTAACAGGAACCACTTTCTCCTGTTTCCCACTTGTGCTGAAAATCACTCCTGTAAACAGACGGCCTGTCTACAGCAAAGTCCGGGAGAACAGCAGCTATTGTGAGCTACCCATCATGCAATTCTTGGGATTTTTTTGCATAAAACCTTGACAAGATTTGACAGGAGGAGCCGATGAAATTTAAAAAGCAAAATGAAATGAATAACCTCATCAAAAGCAATCACATTATGAATTTATGTTCTGTTGGTATGTTCTTACACACAAACTGTGATTGTTTTTACATATCACAGCTCCACACACACACACACACAGTTCTTCTCAATCCTATCAGCTATCATGCAGATTTTGAATGCTTGCTTAAAAAGGACAAGTTTTTTGAAGTTTGTGAAGTGGTTATGTATGAGGTAGGAACATAAAGGTGACTGCACACACACATAATTAAGCCTTTTAAAGTCCCTGTAAAGCCATCGAAAATATCTCCTCTGACTTTGTCTCTCCACAGACAAATGTGATACCGTCCTCACCAAAGTTCAATGCAGTGCTGCTCTGCAGGTGTCTTATTTGGTAAGTTTGTGTCACTTAGGTTCAATTAATGTGAACTTATTGATGGAGGCAGACAGCAGTGGATATAAAAACACCTGGGAGCCCTCATTCCCTATGGACCTTGGTGCAGGGTGTGAGCAGTTCACACATTCTTTAAATATTATACACTTGAGCAAACATAGTTTTTGTGGGTAAAATCAACCTCAATGGTCTGAAGAAGAAACTGATATTTAAAGAGGATTTTCTCATTTTTAACTTGAACAAGGTCACGTGCAGAAAAGCAACAATCGTCGCAAGACAAGTTTATTGTGATCTTAGTCAGAGTGTGTTTTTTAAACATATTATTATTATCATCAGAATAATATGTGACACACTTTAATAATACTCTGTGTAAATGACAGCATTCTGTTAAATGTCACGAACCAAACAGTCAAATATTAGACAAACTCAACACAACTTTAGAAACTACGACACACACACACACACACACACACATAACGTGCTAACAGTTTCAGTTAGCATGTTATTTGATGTAAAAATGATAAAAACTACGAAATTTCTCACCGTTACTTCTGCGTCAAAGTCATCGCTGTCATTTGCGTCTGCTCCGGAGGTCGAAGTGAGAAGTCCCTGGTCCCAGTCCGGGTAAGGGTTTGGAAAAGACCGCTCCTCCATCTCTGAGTCTGAAGACGAGATGAGCTTCAGCCGTTTGGACATGTTATCACCCATGGCTACGGCGGCTCGGCAGGGACACACGCTATCTGTCACACGCTGGTGCAAATAGAAATCGCGTTTAGTCATTTTACATATTTGTTTAAATTACAACCAGGTGATGCAATCTATTAATGTAATATGTCGTTAAAACACGTTAAAGCAATATTATATGTCGTCGAGTCATAGTACATTAAAGAAATAGAACAACTATTTGACATTATTTTCGAACATAAAGAAGGAACTGAATCACTATTTTTGGAGATTAAGAATTAAACATTTAAAATTACAGCACATTTTAACCTCTATTTTGTGATAGCTAATATGGCCATATTTTATGTTTTCTATGCAGCCTATTGGCTATGAATGTCTACATAAGCAGATTAGTTTAACCAGAATAACTGATTGAACAGCATAAACAAGTTATCGTCATATTCATTAATACACTCAGAACAAGCAGTTATTAGATTAAGATGTGAACAATCTTGGTCATGTAGACACATTGGTCTTATTCTGATTATAACATCTAGAGGTGTGGCTTCACTGTAATATTCAGTAAGTATCCTGTAAGTTTCCAAAGCATTTTCATAAATGTTATTTATTGATTTATAGTCTATTTTTTATTTTCTATTTATTATTATTATTATTATTATTATTATTATTATTATTAGCATTATCATTATCATTATCATTATTATTATTATTATTATTATTTTTAAAAACAACCCATCTTGTGAATATTGTCAGTCTAGGTTTGTCTTGTTATTATTTCAGAGGTAAATATTTTAACACTGGTGATAGACCTACATTCAAGATAATTAAAGTTGGCAAAAAATGTCATCATAATAATAATAATGATGATGATAATACTTTAATTGTATAACATCATTAACACAAGTACAAGGTGCTTTTAGGTAATTTAAGCAGGAAAATCTAAATCAAAATTACACAAAGAAATATATGAAAAGGGGTGATATAGTGTGTGTGTGTGTGTGTGTGTGTGTATATATACATACATATGTATGTATATACATACATACATATATATATATATGTCTCTGTATATATATATATATATATATATATATATATATATATATATATATATATATACATAAAGTGAGAACAATAACATGCAGGGTTACATTGCCATTAGTCTCCTACCAGAAGGAAGAGAGAGTGAAGATGATGGTGATGATGATGATGACGGTCCCCGGTCGCTGGTCCTCAGAGTCTCTTCGGTGGGTTGCTCCTGTTCGGTGGTTGCGGCAGCCTCCAGCAGCTCCTGCAGCCTCTGCTGTTTCCGTGTGAATGGTGAGAGGAAGCCGCAGTCAGAGCACACATGCAGGCGGCACCAGTAGCCATGTGTCACCGCATCACTATCTCTGTCCCTGCCTCTGTCCCTGCTCCTGCCTCTGTCTCTGTCCCTGCTCCTGCCTCTGTCTCTGTCTCTGTCCCTGTCTCTGTCTCTGTCCCTGTCTCTGCCTCTGTCTCTGTCTCTGTCCCTGTCTCTGTCTCCCTCTAAAGCTGCATCCTCCTCACTGGTGAGAACACGGAGACATCCAGGCTGCTGCTGGCAAATCACAAATCCCCCACACCTACCCCCTCCACACCCACTCCGCTTTGAAACACTCACACCCCTCTTTTACGCGCTAGAGAGACCAAAGGCTGCCCTCCCCTCCCCTCCCCTCCACCCGCAGCAGCAGCAGCAGCATCAGTACCCGCCAGTGCCTGTCCAGTTCAGGCAGCTGACTCCAAATATGAATGGTGACAGATGGTGTTTGTGTGTGATGCAGTGTTGCCAGGATTAGGCAATATAACACACACACACATACACACACACACACACACACACACACACACACAGTCCCTATCTTCTGCTAACAACGAGATTTGATAGAATTTTAAAACATTCCATCACTTTCCTGTTTGAGCTCAGTCACAATGATAATTTCAGAGAGCACTTCTCTGGTTCTGTTGCTTCCTACAGGCTGGCCGTGGTAACAGTCAGTGAGATCACTAACTGATTAACGTACTAATTGATTCAACTATTTCCCTCATACATTAACAGTATAGCTGCAGCACGTGCAGCATCAGTGTGATGACTGACTGATCTGCTCCATCTCTGTCACTCTCCATCAGAGGAAATGGACAAGCTGTGAATGAATGTGCTGAGCAAGTGGAACTTATGTGGCCTAAGTCAGGGTTAGTCAGATCAAGGATAAAGCATCTGCCGATGGGTGATTATTGACTCTGTGGGGATTCAAATGTATAAAGGAAAGTAGAGGCTCCTCCCCATAAGTTTTCTGGCTAAACAAAAATAATAATAATACATTCAAACTTTAAGGATATATTTGTTTGACAGTGTTCACCAAAGTCCCTAGAGAAAGTTGATGCTTTTATGAGTTGTTAATCCTCTGTCAGTAAGTTAAAACGTGTTATTTTGAAATCCTTTGTTTGAATTGACCTAAATGATCAACCTGACCAAGTAACTATAGGCAGCAGTAGACCAGCAGCTCAGATTCAGAAGAATGAACGGTATATAAGTTAGTTTCTTATAAGTAAGATATTAATACATTTATTTATAAAAGGGTTTTAAAAGGGTAGGCTTTTGTTAAGATGATGATGATAATCATTTCTCCTTTTCCATGTCTAAGGCTGGTCAGTACCTCCAACAATAACACTTCAAATAACCTTAACTATCACTTTGAAGAAAGAGTGTGATGAAAAAGACAATATAAATAGTTTTATTTTGTATATTTTTATTTTTTATTTTTATTTTGTATATATCTTTTCTTGCTAAATTCTTGCATTAATAACATTTCAGTCACAGTTTCAGATGTGTTGATCATTTACTGTAACTCACATGAGAAGTCCAGGGAAATGTGGTTTGAACACATTATGACTTTGTCAACATTTTTAGGAATCACACCCAAGTGGAAACCGGTCCCGATGTCACCCACAGGAATATGAAGTTCTGTTGTGAAGCCTCAAGTTTTTGCAAGGATTTGCAACAATTCACAAACGTCAAACATGTCCTCAGTTGTCAGCAAACAAAGACTGTGTCCACTGTTTTATATGAATCCTCCCCAGGTGACTGTGAATATTCGGTGGTTTGCCGTATCTCCAGTATCTCAGTCCTACACACTAAACAAGAAATAGAAACGACTTCCAATTGCAGAAATTATTTGTATGACTGTGAATGATTAAAAAACTAATAAAAACAACTAAATTTGATCAAGCTTAGATCCTGGTGGTTAGCAGACCTAATTGTGTTGTATAGAAAACAGGATGCAAATTGCAGCTCCTTTAAATAATGACCTTTTTCTTCAAGTGTTTGCTTGACGTGCATTTGATTAGATGGCAGCAGATGCAGGGAGACGAAGACATTGCATTTAGCCCGAGGAGCTGGATGAAGTGGGCTATAGAGAGCATGTCACGTCTTTGAAACATCTGCTGGTTGAACAATTCATACGCTTCACTTGCTGAATTTTTACCCCATTCAAAAGGACCCTGTTCCACACAGCAACTGCCCGATCATATCACTGTAAAGGTGTTCCCTTCTGATCCATGTGCTCAGTGGGATATTTGTGATGGGATCATGAGAGGCACTGATGATGCTGTAATCCCCCAGAGAGCAGCTTACATACAAACATGTGTCTGTGGGAGACTCATCAGCGCAGCAGGGGCTGACAAAGTAAACACAAATCTGTGTTATATAGAATATTAATATAATACTAGTATTACTTTCACATGTGATCAATTAGCCACACCTGCAGTAGTTGTCCCTCATTTAATTTGAGTTTACAAAGAGTGCATTGGAGCTTTTCTGTGACTTTGTTTCTACATGTTTTCCAAAGAGCACTTTTAATCTTTTCACATTTTTTTCACGTTTTTTTGCCTTAAGGTCCAGTTTGTAGAAATCTCTTATGTAATATGATGGTGAGACTACAGACTGTAACAAAGGGAGGGCTGAGGCTATAGCCCAGGGAACTATGGTGGCCTTGACATACCAGAAACCCTAACACTAAGAAAGATACAGGCTCTCACTTGTGGCACTGACAATAGTACAATACCTTTCCAAGCATTTGCTGCCTTTCAGCTACAGCACAGTAAAAATAATAAAAACAAGCTCAAATTGCATAAAATCATTATATAGGGATTTGAAAGAGATGGATTGTACGTTTGTGAACTAAACACCGTTTTCAATTCAGCTGCATGTTAAAGTTAATCATTTCACCTGTTATTAATTATCCCGATAAGGAAATTTAACATGATCAATTAACGCATGTTTTTTCTACGTTCTATAACACACTAAAAGCCACCAACTGCTGTTAACCACGTGAGAATTATAGCCCAGAGAAATGTCAGTGTGATTTTGGTCGACTTGGACTCGTTTAGAGTGACATCTGTGACATCTGTGACATCTGTGACATTTGAACTGATGACATTCTCATTAGCTCTGTTCCTCAGGGACAGAAGATCTATTCTCATCTGTGCTCGTCTGCCAGTGACACACACATTTCTCCTCATTTCCATAAGAACATGCAGCTCCTGTTGGTGGGCAGTAAGCAGAACTGCACACTCAGCTTTTTCTTCAGCTGTGTGTCTGAAATGAGATGATGCTGAGCCACGGTCATCCCTCAGCTACTCTGTGATATTATTGAACTATTGCTGCAGAGGTTGTGTTTTCATGCACGACACTGCTGTACTCATCCGACACATGTGCTATAAATGAGCAGCAGCAGCATGTGTGTGTGAGGGAGATAGAACAGTTGAGAGGGCTTAAGTAAATGAATGCTCAATAAGAATAGCTTCTCCATAAACCCATATTTTAACCTTTAAATCAAACATCATTCATTTTTAAATCAATAAAAAAGTCCACTAAGAAAGTGCAGCAGGTCAAAGGTTGTCAGCTGAGGAGGAGGAGGTCTTTAAAGAATCCTGAAGATTTTCTGCAGGTGAAACATGATCTGTCAACTGTTATCTACCAGTGACCTCTGCTGGTAAGAAAGGAGAAATGCAGCTGAGAGTGATGGCAGATGGAAACACAGCATGTGAACCTTAAAAGGTTCATTGTTCATTGTTTTTTATTCATACAGCACTGACTGACTGAAACACAGACACTGGAGACAGAGTGGGGACAAACATTTTTATCATCTAACAAAAGGCCTAAAAATACTTTAATACATTCCATTCCCACTGAAGTATGTATATTAATGTTAGTCAATTTACAAAGAGAATTATGGCTCATACACAAAATACCCTTCAATGAAAACATCTGCAAGTAGCAATTGTACTTTGTTGAAGATTTGAGAAAGAAATATTGCTTTTAATGAATTCCCCACTTGTCCACTTGGGAGACCTGTGAGTCTGTTCTGACAGAGTTCTGACAGAGTTCTGACAGAGTTCTGACAGAGTTCTGACAGAGTTCTGAGCAGCATCTCAGCTGTTGCCACGTCTTCTCACCACAGCTCCTCTCTCAGCCCTTGGTTTTGCTCAAGTTTCTTGTGTTCCTTCTTCTTCCTTCACTTGGGATTGCCACATCGATCACTATTGCCCTAACGACCACTATGTCTAGTTGATTAGTCACCACCCGTTTGTCTGTCTGGATCTGGAAGTCCAGGATTTGAACCCTGTCTTTCTAAACCACGTTTGCAGTCGTCTTCCCTCCTGATTGTGAGACCTCCAGTCTCATAAAAACAAAAGCCTTTAAATTTAAAGACCTTTGATATTAGTATTCCTTCTGTGTGCTGGTCTACAGTATGTGTGACGGTGACTCTGTAAATGCTACAGCCATAAATCACACAGTGATGTTCTGATAAGAGCTGTGACTCTGTGTCATCATCCTGCGCCTCCACTGTTCTCCTGATGATGATGATGATGATGGTGATGATGGTGATGGTGATGGTGTGCAGCTCAGTATCAGTGTGAGCATCTTCTCCTCCTCAGTCTAAGAACAGCTTGACAGGCTCAGCTGGAGGCTGATGTATGGATAATGTATGGATGGTGTCAAGACGCTGATGTGTCTCTGTGCTGCAGACGTGAAATATACGATGATATATACGTATTCAGAATGAATTCTTAAATGATAGATTGTTTTACTAATAGAGTCCTGAGCTGTCACAGAGAACACAGTCATTCTGTCTTCTGTACGTTAGACTCCTCACACATTGAGTTTTCCATTTCTGGATAAACAGCCTCCTGATAATCATCACAGTATGAGACTAAGACTTCATCACTGACAGCAGACGGTGCATGATGACCAAGTGTTGACCAAGACAATCATTTCTCCATCACGTAACATGACACACATTTGAAGTCACATCTTTGTTGACATTGTGTCTTGTTTCCAGAGATGGGAGTCATTTCCACCAGCTTGCCTCGGCACGGCACGGCACGGCACGGCACGGCACGGCACGGCACAGTTAAGTAGCGTTTCCACACAAGAATGAAGCCAAACAATGCCGAACTGCAGATCAGTGAAAGGAAATGTCTACAGAGGAGTCTGGTGTATTTAGCGACATCACTGCTGATCACAAACCCTGCAGCTGTATTTCAGTCCAGTGACTGTCAGACGGCGTCTGTGCTTCGCTCATGAAGAAAGTACTGAACAAATATTTTGAATTGACTGATTCTAATGATTCAGTTACACTGAAAAACTGCTCGGTCACTCGTTTGTGTGTCGCGTTTAAACCGAAGTCACGACAGTTTCATGCAGCCGTGCAGTGATGACTCCGCCCACGTTGAGTAGGTACTTTTTTTGGAGTGGAATAATAATAATGATGGTTATTAGATTCACTGTATGAACGTGTGTATGAATGAGTGAATGGCAAAACTGTAGTGTAAAGCAGCTTTGAGTGGTCATTGAGACTAGAACAGACCATTTACCACAACTTATGTTAATATAATATCATTATACAGATGTTATAAAGTTGTCTGATAGACAGGATAAAAACATGATGAGTCGAGACCACAGTAAGAGACAAACAAGCAGGAAATTAAAGAAAAAACTACTTCAGACAAGAGGCTTCAACACAGACAGTTACTAATGAGACATTTCTTTAAATGAAGTGCGTGTACTCAGTTCTTTATTAGCTCGTGTCAGTCAACAGTCAAATCAGTGGTGAAGGAGGCTGAAGGAGAATTGGATGGTAACAGCGAGGAGGAACTGCAATAATCGGAGAAAGAGAAAATCAAAGTCTGCATCAGACTGAAAAGATAAGATAAAATTGTTTTGGAAGAAACTAGATTTTCTGCACAGCATGGCCTGATCCATACCACAGTCAGGACCAAACCTGCTGCTGCTGCTGCTGCAGAGTGAAGACAATTCACTCTGCAGACGAATCTGCACGGCAACACTTGATGCATTTGACGTCACATGCACGCTGCATTGTTATGTTTAGGCCACCATCAGAGATTGTGGTTATATTTCACATCAAAAGACGAAACCAGGGCGACTCACAACAAAACTGTGATTATGTCTAAGAGGGGAAATACTGCAAATATGCAAAAACATTTGTCTAAATGACTTTGCATGAAGGATGTCTTGCTCGGCTCCATGTGGGAAACCAATCAGCTTTGTCTGGGTTTTAGGTTATGGCACAGACAGTGAGCACTGACAGTGAGCTATGAGCACCATTCAATCCCAAACATAACTAAAGTTCCTTTTCCACAGATCGCCTCTCGTCGGCACAGCACGGCACGGTGTAGGTCGGTTTTCCACTACAAAATAGTACCTACTCAACGTGGGCGGAGTCATCACTGCGCGGCTGCATGAGACTGCTGTGACTTTGTTGGTTCTTTTTGCTCGAAACATTATCACTGCAGTTTGAAAGTCCAGCAGGTCTGAAAATGAAAGAATTTTAAACTGCAGAAATAATGTGTTTGTGGGCTCCAGGTCAGCAGCCTTGTGGATTTTTCTTATTGCTCTTTTTTAAGAGGATAAATCATGAATTTGTTGTACTTTTATGTTTTCTCAAACCTCAGCAGTGTGACAAACAGGGTGACATGTAAATGAATTGTAATGTAGAAACTGTTTTGCTTTGTATTATTATTATTACTATTATTATTATTATTATTATTGTTATTATTATTATTATTATTATTGCATGTGTCTGTGTCTGTGTCTGTGTCTTCTGTGTGGATTCCAGCTCAGTTTTTGTGCCTGGAAATTTACCCCATATTTGTGCTCCTCAGGTTCCTCTTTGCAGTCTGTATATTAACAAGTGCTGCTGCTGCAGTGCTGAGCTCACAGGCTCCTATAGAACATGACAGCACAGAACTGCAGTGCAGCAGCAGCAGCAGCAGCAGCAGCAGCAGCAGCAGCAGCAGTAACATCACTGGATGATTCACTGTATTAATTTACTTATTTTGCTACTGACCTTTCATTCCCTCTGTGCACGCACACGCACACGCACACGCACACGCACACGCACACGCACACACACACACACACACACACACATGCACCTTATAAAATTGATACATCAAATAAATTATCTACAATATTTAAAGAATATGTTCAGAATTGTTATTATATAAGTCACTTTTACTAACAGTAAATCCTAATGTTTTTCACTTTGGTGAATGAAGTTGTTAGAAGCTCTGTTAGAAGCAGGCGACAGTAGAGCGACAGCACCTGCGTCCCAGTGAGCGACTCATGCAGATGTTCTCTGTGAGCGAGTGAGCGAGTGAGTGAGGAGGTAAACAGACGAATCACATCGACATTTAAAAAACAAAAGACAATGGAAAGAGGAGGAGAAGAGAGATGCTGATTGACTGTAATCAGCATCTATTCAAAAGTAAATAGACATAATGAAGCTCTCACTGGTATAGACTCAGTAAGAAAATGGTCCTGTGATACATAATCTTCCATATTCTTGCTACTGTTTAGTGAAGGAGTTTTGTTAAAACTGTGTTAAATGACCTGAGCTGCAGCTTCTTTTGCACAAGAGCCAAAGTCCTTGGAGAACGTAGAGAAACGAGTGCGCACAAGTTCTTCTGCTCTTTTCTTTAAATGTTGCCTGTAAAAAACTTGAATTGTGTCAACTTTTAAAGAAAACTTCAAAACGAAATAAAGACTGAGGAGTAGTTTAATACTGAATTAAAAAGTTAGCCTGTGAATAATAAAATAAAGCTGAGGACGAGAACAATCTATTCACTGTTATTCAAAGAAAGAGTGGATTTACATTTCTGTGTGTTCACGCTCGACCAGTGAAGGTTTGACATTTTCATGATAAATGTAACACGAACAAACTGCAGCAAAATTAAAGCAAAATCAACATCCAGTCAAATGTAAAGTTTCTAATAATTACAGTTTGACAGAGTACGAGCTGCAAAGCGTCAGTAATGGACTTTAATATTGAAAGTAAAAAAGTGCAGGTTAATGGAATATAAATATATAAAACATACCTAAAGTACACAATTATAGGTGCAGCGATCTCATACGTGTGAGCTTTTGTCTGTTGATGAAGGTTCTGAGTCTCTCTCACTGATATAATGGAACAATATGAGGATAGCTGTGGTAAACGTGCGTGTGTGTGTGCGTGTGTGCGTGCGCGTGTGTGTGCGTGTGTGTGTGTGTGAGTGAGTGCTCGGTGCAGCAGCTGCTGCTGCGACCTCACAGTGACCTTTACTCCCTCACTTCCTCTGACAAAGTGATGCATTAGCCAAAGGTTAGTCAGTGTCACAGGAATCAATACAGAGCTAAAGATTCATCCTCATTCTAAACAGCCATCAACACACACCAGGGGGCAGTGTTTGACCAACGAAGTGAACGGCAGAGACTGTGTCGTACAGTGTAGATGTGAGGGTCACAGCAGGGTCAGCGTGACCTCTGACCTCTGACCTCTGATCCTGCTCCGGTTTGTACACATTTATATTATATTACATAATATATTCAAACTAATTTGAAATATTATGAATCGTTTTCATCCGTTTTTTTAAAAACATTTATTTTCATGTGACAACAATTCCGGGATCTGCTCGTCCCTCTCCTGATGGATGTAATCCATTTAGCTTCCCTGATTCATTCTCAATAGCTATAATTACAGTTATCCACAATAAAAAAAAAACAAAGAGCCATTAAAATGCTCATCCTTCTAAACTATTGTACTGTTGAAGTCAGAATATAAATTAGTTTCTAAAGCTCTTGCTAATAACCTAAATACGCACTTATCACAATTGAT
Source organism: Solea solea (assembly GCF_958295425.1). NCBI lineage: Eukaryota > Metazoa > Chordata > Actinopteri > Pleuronectiformes > Soleidae > Solea > Solea solea. The sequence goes on along the minus strand of NC_081134.1, from coordinate 1,060,042 downwards.
CGATTCGGACCAGACTGGTTTTACTCCAAAGAGATTTGACATAAAGAGCTTTAAAGTGAGTCCAAATACCCACAAAATAAATTCTCTGTTTGACAAATCCACTGGATTCTGTTGCTAAATGACAATTAATAAACACAAAAAAATGAAATGATCCCACTGACAAGTTTTGATGATGTTGAAAGTCAACAAATGGTTTAAACATCGTAGATAATAACATTTATCATTTGCATGAACTCAACTGCAGAGATGGACAGAATGACCTTGATTAGTGGAATGAATTGTGTTAAAATGAATATATTACCATGGTTACGGTATCCTCTCCATCCTCCAGTCTAGTATCAGAGTTTCTTTAGAACCCTAAATAAACATATAAGGCACTTCACTCAGGGATAACTTCTTTCTTATAAACATGTGAAATAAGATCCACATAACCTGACACTGTGCCATTAATCTGAATCTGTTACGTTACTATGTGCAATATTAATAAGTGTAATTTATATTTATCATAACTATCAATACCACAGAAATGCAATCACACCTCTTCATTCTCCTCTTTTTTTCATGCATTTATCTTATTTCCTTTTATATAACAACATGTTTCAGTTGTTTTTATTGTTGTATTGTCTTTAAATGTTCTTATGCACCAAAGGAGTTGCAATACAACGACAATAAAGGCTATTCTATTCTATTCTATTCTATTCTATTCATATAGAATGGTAAGAATCCAAGGTTTTCTATGGAGAAACTTACATGAGAATATAAAATGTGTGGAGCTTGTTTGAAGTGTTATTTCGCACTCATGTCTTACTTGTTGAAGAGGTTTGTAGATCTCGTGTGTGCATTCCCGGCTCCGTCAGCTACAGTGAAATAAACAGCTGCGTCCCACTTGAAAAGATCACGTACAATCTAAGAAATGAATGTGACTCTTTTCTGAAGATCTGGCAGCAATACTGGACTGGACGTTGATTAGTTGTCTGAATAAACCGGGATTATTTACATTGCCTCTTGTACTGTTGTATTTATTCATATATCTGTATATTATTTTGTAGTATTTTTCTTGAGTATTACCTCCTCCTTGAGTTTGGCCTCAGTGTTTGTATGCAGGTGAGACAGCGGAGGGAGGTGGAGCCATGTTTATGTATTTTCTGTGCTGTGTCTCGTTAAAATGGAAAATAGAAAATAAAAATAATAATTGGTTTGCTAAAGCTTTTTCTAGGATATAGGACAATAATTAGCCAGAATATCTGGGTCAGGGGTGGTTTTTAAGTAAAGGTTTAATTAACTTTAAGCCTGTGATCTCGTACACTGTCAGACTTTCCCTCCAGGCTAAGTGAAGTAGGACTCCTCCTCACTCCTCCTCACTCCTCCTCACTCCTGACTGGTGGAGCTCCACATCCTGTCTAACGTATGTTGCTGTTGTTGTTGTTGTTGTTGTTGTTTGTGCAGTTACACCAAGAGTTTATCTTCTCTGACTCACAAGTTTCCTTTCAGAGGGGACAACGGAATCCAGTGTCTCTCTTAATGAAGGTGGGAGTGAAGTTAGGATATTTAACTGTCTATCACTCTCCATGCAGCAGCAGCAGCAGCAGCAGCAGCAGCAGCAGCAGCAGCAGCAGCAGCAGCAGCAGCAGCAGCAGCAGCAGCAGCAGCAGCAGCAGCAGCAGCAGCAGCAGCCAGGCTCGCTGTTGAATAACAGAAACAGATGTCGCAACTTGTTCATTCTATGCTGAGAAGACTCAAAAATCATGGAGGTTACACAAAATACTACACGTAGCAGTGTTTGCTGTGCGGGGTATTCTATTTTCTATCAACTCATTTGGGTAAAAAAAAGAAAAATAAATAAATATATATATACATATTTTCTTTATGTATATGTGTGTGTGTGTGTGTGTGTTCAAGGAGGCAAAGTTGCAGTGACAAAAACAGCAAAAAAAACCTCCTAAAAACATCTTCTAAAAAATGCATCAGTCAACACAACAAACAGAGACCGAAGTTGTAGTGAAAGCTTGTTTCTTTATTCACACCGTTTTCTACTCCAGCTATGTTAGAAGTTAACACGAGTGTCAATCCTCTAGTTCCTATGCTGATCTCTCGTTCATCTGTACACACTATATAAAAAAGTCAAGATTATAACATGTTTTAGAAATACAACATGGTCGAGGGGAGAGGAGGGATCAACTGTCGTCGTGGTGGTGTTCAGTCCCTCCCCTCACGTCACGTCGCTTCACGTCTCCTCCCCCTTCACCTCCACTCTCACCCTTTTTTTTTTTCATTAAACAAAAAGAAAATATCAAACAAGGCATTTTTTCTTCTTTTTTTCTTCTTTTTTTTTTTCTTTTTTCCCGGACATTTGTAAAGCGCTTTGACTGTACAGCTCACGCGGAACACAACCCACAGGTCATACACAGAGATACTGCTCAGGCACAAACACAAACACAACACAATGCCATTGGACAAATAAAAGTACCATTGAAAAGAAACCAAAAATATTCTCTTCAACTTTTTTAAGCATTTCATAGAAATAAAAGAGAAAGATAAATTGCAAAACATGGAGTAAACAAATCAAGAATCGATATATACAGTGAGGTAAAACACATTGGTCTTTAAAAGGAGGTATTTTCTTTTGGATTAAGTGACCTTTTGAATACGTTAATGTTGCTTCTCTTTTTTAAAGACATCTGTAAAGCAGGTTTCAATGCAGACACGATCCCATGCAGTGTTTTTGTTTGCGGTGAACAGTTAACACAAGTCCTGTCAAACTTAGGCACCAAAGAAAACGTGATAAAGCTTTTACGACGTCAGGAAACTCTGGAGCGGAGCGCGTGTGCCGGACCGTTAGTGACTCAAACCCGCTCTCCGCGTCAGCTGTCTGGACTGCACTGGAACCTGGTTCTGGTCAGTGGAGACACAGCAGGTCTGTGAAAGACCTGATCACAGTGTGTGGATCATCCTGGCATAGTTAGGCCGTGGGAACCTGTGTGATCCAGTGGGACTGAGTGGGCGGACATGAATGCCCCACTCTTTGCATAACGAGAGGAAAGAGACATGGAAACGGAGCGGTGCGGCTCGCACAGTTCCCGCCATGACCTTTGGGCTGAGCTCTGCAGGTTGTGCTCGTACTGGTTGTTGACTCTGAGACGTGGGATACATTCACAGCTGTGGGGATTTCTCAGTGCGTGGTTTGGAGCGCTAGAGCTGCTGGCATAGTTCGTGTCTTCCCTCGCTGTTGGGGCCACGAGGCTGCATATTCAACCAGACCCAACCAACTCACTAACATCACTTTAGTTTGAGTCACTAAACGACCGAGACCGAGACCGAGACGCGCTGCTGCTGCTGCTGCTGCTCCAGTCTGGGATGAACCCATGAGTCACGGCGAGGGAAGGAGGTGCTAGGACAGTTTAGGAAAAAGAAAACCACCAACCAATCAACGGAGGAAAAACAGGGTTTCACACGTTCACTTGGAGACGATTAAAGGAACGACCAACGCAAACCAGCTGGAGCAGCGTTGGTGTGTGAACCCCGCGTTCAATGATGCAACAGTTGTAGAAATATGGTGATAACAGCTCACACGCTTGAGACTCTCCACGTGTTTCCACTTCTCGTAAATACCCAGAATAACTCAGGAGTTTCCAGAGAAGACGACGACGACGACGACGACGACGACGATGACGACGACGACTCGGAGCTTATTTAGTTTCACCTGTTTTTCTGTTTTCTCTCCTGAGGTTTTTCTTTTGTGTTTTTTTCTGAAGTTTAGAAAGTTTTTCTTTAGTTCGACATTTCAAAACGTATTACGAAGTCAATTTTCATTTCATTGTTATTTATGTAACATTTCCCACAACAATAGGAAGTTTGTTAGTTTGTCTTTAATGAGAATTTGAATAAAGCAGATCAGATACAGGAGATATAAGGAATCATTCTGCCTCAAATCAGGCAAATCAGGATTCTTATGAACAGGTCAGATGTGAGTGAGGATCCACATTAGAACCAGGACTTTCGTTGTTGGCAGAAGTCTATGGTTTGGAGAGTTTCACCCACGCTTGATGAGACCTCTGAAAAACCAAATGGCCGTTTGGATTTGTCTGAACTTTGACCTGAACCTTTCCAAAAAGCTCCAACAGCTCTTTTCTCTCACTATCCGTCGCTAATCTTAAGAAGTGCTGAAGGCGAAGCGCTGGCGTGTGTGAGTGTGGGCCGTTATCAACATTTGTGCGGTTCATGCAGTGAAGTGTGGCCCTCGTAGCTCAGAGAAATGTGTGGAATGAAAAGAGAGAATCAAAGGGCGAGTCGTGCTGCAGAAAACACTTCTTTTTTCTTGTTTGAAAGTTAAGTCATCTTAAGTACAAGGCTGCTGGTGACTTTAAGACAGAATGAAGGTTGTTCTAGTCGAGGCATAACAGAGGTGTTGAGTTGAGCTTTTGCTGTTGCTTATGTCCCAGAGAATGACACTGCTAATGGAATACACATACTGTACAGTCTCAGTCCCACGACAGGCCTAAATTAAAGGGATTCTTAGAGAGTTGAAGTTCAGAGTTTAACACCACCGACAAACCTCCCCAAACCCTAAACCCTAAACCCTGCCGCCCACAGCCACATGGCTTACAAAGGTCAATACTTTTCCCCAGAAAGATTAACACACATTTAACATTAAATTCAGCATAGTCTTGTCACCCTTTTTCTACTGAATGTAGCAGCAATGCCCACTTTGCATTCTTCAAATGACAGGTCGGAGTTATGACATCACTGCTGATGTCATAACTCCGACAACAGAAGAATTCTTCATTACACAACGACATCACTGACGAAAACCTGCAGCAACTGATGATGCGATATAGACAGGAAGTGATGTATTTCAAAGGCTATGGGATGTTTTAGTTCACCCTCATCTGTATGTCACAGAGTTGGACGTGTGTGGTCACCAGTGGAACTCACGTTCTGTGTGTGTGTGTGTGTGTGTGTGTGTGTGTGTGTGTGTGTGTGTCGACCCACCGACACAGGAACGATGACACCGGTGGTTACCCGTCAATCACCCGCCCAGCACATGCAACACGTTTAATCAGCAGCTGTTCAATGTTCAAAAGTTATTATTCCAAGCACTTTTCACCATGGTAACGACTCTGACTCCTGACTCTGTGACCGGCTGAGGTTACAGGGACTAAACCAAGTCTGCATCAGTGGTTTTTGACAGATGGAAAATGTCAGTCTTAAAACTCCGTCAGTGTGAAAGCAGGTTCTGTTGGTCCTGTTATCACTTGGTCTAATAATCTACCAGATTAGAGAACAGCAGCACCGCCATCACACCACAGATTCTGACCCAAACGATCGAGTAACAACTGGCTCTCAGTATCACTCACTGTTCCATATTCATTTATCCTCAGACCTCAGAACACTTGTCCATCTGCTGATCCAGCTGTGCCTTCCCATGCTCCTCCCACTTACAACAGACTCCTCCCATTTCTTTCTTCAAATGCACCAACAATGAAATTCCAACTGAGTTTTCTTCAGTGGAAAATCTTCAGCACACGTCAGAGGAAACACAAATCTGACAGATTTACAAGGTTGTCAGGCAGGTGCGAGACCAGCAGGAGGCGCAGTGGAGCCATTTCTTTCTTTTTTTAGTGGAGAAATCGTGTAGATGTTGCAATCTGCAGTCTCACCTATAGGTGTCACCAACTCTCAAACATGTTCCTGTAAAATGACATTAGTCTCTTCCTTCTCTGGTTCTTTATCATCTCGTTACTTATTATTATCTGCTGTGTTTGATGTTCTCTCTGAGTCACTGTCACCGTCACTCACGACATACATTTGATACTTTGTCCTGAAATTGAATCAGTTTGACAAAAATTGAGACTTTGTTTTGTTGTTATTGCATCATCAGTTGCTTTAAGGTCGTGGAGAACTTTCCATCACTAACTCATAAAGACGTCTTTGCTCTCGTCTCAACTTTCTACACAAAAATCAAAGAATGGCTGAATGCATTTTGGGACTGAGTAAGCACATGGTCCTCATGATTCTGCTGCTCTGCTGCTGCTGCTGTTACTGTTACTGCTGCTGCTGCTGCTGCTGCTGCTGCTCGTGGACCGACTCACAAACTGTGGCTGCAACACTGAGCGAATGACGACGTGCTGGAACAACATGGCACAGCATGATCAGACTCAGGTAATCTGGGTAATCTGAGGGGATTTACATCCAACGGCAGCTCTCACCTCCGCTTGAACAGCGAGGTGGATGATGCAGCAGCACAGAAAAACCAACCGGACTGGACCACACAGGTAAACCCCGCTGTGGTTCAGAAGTGCACTTATTATCAACAACGGTGGGTTTTCTAGAGTTCAGTTCAGCACGGTCTGATCATTTAGTGACGTGTCAACGATAGATTCTCTTTAATACTTTCTATACTTTGAACTGTATTGAATGAAGCTTTTAGTTTTTGTCCTGTGAACTGAGAGAAAGTGCTTTTGATGGATCGCAGTCACAGTCAGTGAGAGTGGGTTCAGATGTTTGAACATTTAACACATGAAACAAACTTAAATCAGATGCTACATACTTCTTTTTTTTAGTCTTTTACATCAAAATGTGACACTACCTTTACCATAGTAATCAATTATATATATGTATATACATATAATGATTCCTATGATATGTATTTATATATATATATGTATAAAAAATAACAGGAAAGAAAGTGAAGAGCAGATCCTGACTCTTTTGCGTTGGTCCCTTAAGGCTTGCTAAGCTGAAATGACAAAACTGTCTATTTTATGCTTTTTTTTTTCTTTCATCTTTTTCTCATAAATGTACATTCTAGTAGTAAAAAGAAAAAGCACTTGCCACAAAAAAAGAAAGAAAAGAAAAGAAAAGATGAGCAACCTGGAAAACCTATGGCTTAGTAAATATCTGTTTGCTATATTGAAATGAATGTACCTCACTGATGTTTTGTTGATTATCGCAGAGAGAAGAAAACACTTGAACGGCTGCAGCTGCATGTTCAAAACACGTGAGACAACACAAATCTGAATTTACATTTATAGGGCAACAACAGTAATGCTTACAAGTCTTTGTGTCTCTTTTCTCCAGCGCGGCTTTTTTCTGACTGAACACAGTTTGAGGTGCTGGATCCGCTGAGAGGAGAAGCTGTACAATGAGTTGCTGCTGCTGCTGAGGTGGTCGGGGGGGGGCAGGCTGGAGGAACAATGGCACCAGAGAGTCGGCTGGGTTGTGGGTGCTGCGGTGCTGCGGTGCACAGTGCGCGTCCCTTCTCGCCTTCCGTCCCTACATCCTGTTGTGTGCATAGTACGAGCTTGCTGCTTCCAGGTGAGGGAGATAACACGCGCACAAGCTCAGAGCTGCATACATGTGACAGCGCACACGCCGCGGCAGCCCACATGAGAGGAGGCGGGGTTTTAAAGCACTGGCACTTTCCGGTAACAGCTGGCTTGGAAGGCATGGTGGCAGCTGATAGTTGTTGTTGTTGTTGTTGTTGTTGTTGTTGTTGCTGTTGTTGGTTTAGCAGAGTATAGAAAATACACAGATGTCTCTTCTGTATGTTGCAGCATGTTTGCCAACAATGAATGAGGTCATTATGTCCAGTTTAGTTTTGCAAAAAGGTTCCCCTGCCAGCACAAGCAAAGAACAAAAACTAAACAATAAATTAAAGTGACCTGTCTGCCTCCCTGACAACATGACGGCAGTCGGGGAAATACAACAGTAACAAATGAAAAACAGGTGCAAAACTGACTACATGAGGCTGATGTGTGTGTGTGTGTGTGTAAGTGTGTGTGTAAGTGTGTGTGAAGCCGACAGGCCAGTGTACACACTGACCCACGGCCCCAGGTCCCTGCTTCAGTGCTGCTGCTGCAGAACGTCTCCAGAGTGGGGCTGCAGACGCCGTCACATCACTAATGCTCGGGTAATTGTTTACGGTCTCCAGGGAGACGAATGGAGCAGCATCACAGAGGCCGATACAAGCGTGGAGGCGGATCTTCAGAGCAAAAACTCACTGAAACCATCAGCTGGAGAACTTTCACATGTCAAATAATAATAAAAAATATATTCATTTCCAGGCATGGAAAGACAGAAATGCCACTAAAATCACAATATTATTCTCATCAAATCTGGTTTTAACGCTTAAATTTGCTTGAGAAAAACAACTTAACTTATCGGGACTGTTTTGATCGAAACGTAGAGAATTGTCTCTGCTTCAATTCACTGGATGGTATTGAGTTTTAAAACCTAACATTGAAGACATGGAGATGATTATGGGAACGTCTGGGTCACGTTTGTATGAGCCTCCGGTCGCTGCCTGGATCCCATAAAAATGAACACTTTGCATTTTTCTCACAGTCTGGAAACTGGAGCCTTTCATCACTGAATTATTCAAAAATGTAAACTAGCGAAGTGCATCCCCACCGGAGAGCAGCTTAACCCTCTGAAGTGCAGACTGAAATGCTAATGCACTGATAAAGAGGTGGTGATGAAGATGTGAGGAGATGAGAGTCAAGCACCCGGGTTGTTTTCCAGCTTCTTGTCTGGACCTCAGTTCACCTGATGAGACACCAGCTGTCTTAAGTAGCCTCTGATAGACTTCATGAGATGGATGTAGGAGAGTAACACGGCAGAAAATGAGCAGAAACACCCACTCCTCATCCATTCATCTATTTATCCGTTCATGTGAGCACGTCGGCCTGGTGCCACAAACATACACGGATGGTTCCTGAGTTCCAGGTGCAGGATTCAGCAGTTTGTAAATGGATGAAATGACAGAGGAAGAAAAGAGCACAAGCCCCTTCAAAATAAACGGGACGAACACTCGCTGAATAATATTGACAATAGTAATGCATTAATGCTAAGGATATGGATGCCAGTCAGTGTGTGTGTCTGTGTGTGTGTGTGTGTGTGTGTCTACATCTTGATTCCCTCCTGTTGGCTCAGCTGGGACAGAGTTTTCTTGATTCGCAGCGCGGTGAGTCGGGCGGCGCCGTTGGCGTACCAACACTCCCTCATTATCTTGGCCATCACACGCAGAGCCTGAGGACAGGAGAGGAGAGCAACATGAATATGACTTCATCATCATCATCATCATCATCATCATCATCCAGGAACAGGCTAATGTCCCGGAAGATGAATCTTCTATGACTGATGTGAATGGACAGATGTCGGGGCATGACATCACCATCATCTCGTTCACAGAATAATATTTTCCTTCAATACTTTCTTATTATTCTTTTTCCTTTCACCCCAACCGGTCGAGGCAGATGCTGCAGATCTCTGAGTCTGCTTCTGTCAGAGATTTCTTTTTTTGGGTTCATTCACTGTGTGAATTGTTGGTTTCTCTGCTCTCCATGATGTTGCCTTCAGATAATGTATGTTATGATCTGGTGCTATACAAATAAAACTGAATGGAATTGAATTCAAGCATTATCTCTCTCTCACTCACTCACTCACAAACCATCCACTTTCAATCTGAAGACATGTTTGAATGACTCCGCCCACTGTGCCTGATCTCAGGTTGTAGTAGCAATAGTTGTTATTTGTTAAAACCCTCTTCACAGAAGCCTGTCACACATGACAGTGTTTCACTAACACAACATGGTAAAGTATGCTCATAATTGTGTTATTATATCGGTTACAGTAGTAATATTACAATAAATCCATCTTGTTTCTATTGAAAAGTAATAATTTGGTTATAACAAAGTAAAATGTCTGTGACATAAGACACTGTACAATAATTCTCTTTACCAAGTTATTAATAATAACTACACTGTTATCATTGTTACTGAGTATGCATGTGTGTGTGTGTGTGTGTGTGTGTGTGCTGCACCATCACTGCATCCTCATGGTCACAGGCACAACTGAAACACTGCAATATGATAATAATGAATTGTTTTCTTAGCCGCATCAGCATCAACTAAAGGGGCAAAGGTGGCTCAGTGGTAGAGTGAGTCGTCTTCCAACTGGAAGGGTATGGGTCCCGACTGTGCTGGTCCCCGCGAGTACACGCACACCGTCACGTGTCATGTACCAGACACTGTTATCCAAAGCGACTTACAAGGGAACGGCGTACAATCAGTCAGGGGTGGAGCTGAACTTGTGACCATGATGTCCTTTGCACACAGGGTACCGGTCTTAACCACTGAGCCACTGCACCCAGAAACAGAAGAAGAAAACAACCTGCTGTATGAGCAGGTGCTTTCATCAACATGCGCTCAACATTTTCACGCTTGTTAACTTCAAACGTCTTTTATGGCCAGCTGCAGCATGCATTTACGAGTCTGACTGTACATATGTGTGTGTGTGCGTGTGTTTGTGTGTCTGCAGCGACAGGGAGGGACAGACAGAGGGACAGACAGAGGGACAGACAGAGGGACACGTGATTGAGAGATGTGTTATTGTTTTTCCACACAACTGTCAAAATCCTCTGCCGCGCTTGCTCCCGCTGTGCTTCACTCCTCCATGTAAGCACAGCTTTTATAGTGACGGTATAAACGCTATTGTTTAGTTTTGTGTTATAATCACTGAAAAAAACACACTCGTTACTCTTGTCTCACTTAAGCGGCAACTTCCTGCGAGACACCATGAATAGACTTGGATGAAAGACCGAAGCACGCCTGAGTTTACACTAATTCCTTCATGTCTCCCTTGGTGTGTCTGTAAACAGCATCTGGTATGTATGAGTCAACATGTCTGTATGTCTGTGTGTGTCTGTGTGTGTGTGTGTGTGTGTCTGTGTCTGTATGTGTGTCTGTGTGTGTGTGTGTGTGTGTGTGTGTGTGTGTGTCTGTATGTGTGTCTGTGTCTGTCTGGTGAGAAACTAGAGCCTGTGAAACTTCCTACAGTGCTCATTAATACAACCATCAGCCAACACATTCCACTCATCTATTCATCAGGTGGACTAGTGCCAAACACACACACACACACACACACACGCACACGCACATGCACACGCAGTCTGGTTTCCATGACTTCAGAGGACATTACTTGGACTTACATTCATTTCTTGGAGACTATAACCTCAACCATAACTACTAGTGACTACTGAACCCTAACCTCATTCTAACCATACACTGTCGTACATGAATGTAATAATTGACATATTGACATATTGACATATTGACCCTAACCCTATGGGGACTTGATGTTTGTCAGGTAATTGGCGTTGACCAGGCTGACCAACGACGAGAAAACTGATCAACATCGAGATTCTCTGACTAAAGTCTGTGTCCAGTCAGACGAAGCAAAACCATGTTATCTCTACATATTCACACCTGGAGCTCTAGAACATCAGTAGTTTTATCTACTGAGACGGTTTAAAAAAAGAAAAAGCTTGAAACAATCTATCGCCACTCATGTGACGGATGCAAAAATAGCACAAAAATGATTTTGTGGTGCGAATGACGTGAACAGCAGAGTGATCTCAGTTCTATGTCCTGAAATAAACCTCATTTGATCACATTTAGTAAGAAGAACCATGTGCAGCTGCGTGAGGGAAACAAACAATTATCCTGAAACAATCCTTCTATTGTGCTTCTCTCGCATATTAAATTTGACATTTATTCACATGGAGCACATTTCTTCTCTTCTGTATCTAGGGTTCGCCAGACTACCCACAGTGATTTAGTTACATGTTATACATTTGTGGAAGAAAACAACATCATCCACTAACCACAGTCACACAAGTGCCGTGGTGAGGTGACGGTAGGTCACAGTAGGTGACAATAGGTGATAGTAGGTGACGGTAGGTGATAGTAGGTGACAGTAGGTGACGGTAGGTGACGGTAGGTGACAGTAGGTGATGGTAGATGACAGGTGATGGTAGGTGACGGTAGGTGACAGTAGGTGACGGTAGGTGACGGTAGGTGACAGTAGGTGACAGTAGGTGACGGTAGGTGACAGGTGATGGTAGGTGATGGTAGGTGATGGTAGGTGACAGTAGGTGACAGTAGGTGACGGTAGGTGATGGTAGGTGACAGGTGACGGTAGGTGACGGTAGGTGACAGTAGGTGACAGGTGATGGTAGGTGACAGTAGGTGACAGTAGGTGATGGTAGGTGACGGTAGGTGACAGTAGGTGACAGGTGATGGTAGGTGACAGTAGGTGACGGTAGGTGGCGGTAGGTGACAGTAGGTGACAGTAGGTGACAGGTGACAGTAGGTGACGGTAGGTGACAGGTGACAGTAGGTGACGGTAGGTGACAGTAGGGGACGGTAGGTGACAGTAGGTGATGGTAGGTGACAGTAGGTGACAGGTGATGGTAGGTGACGGTAGGTGACGGTAGGTGACAGTAGGTGACTGTCGGTGACGGTAGGTGACGGTAGGTGACAGTAGGTGATGGTAGGTGACAGGTGACAGTAGGTGACGGTAGGTGACGGTAGGGGACGGTAGGTGACGGTAGGTGACGGTAGGTGACAGTAGGTGACTGTCGGTGACGGTAGGTGACGGTAGGTGACAGTAGGTGATGGTAGGTGACAGGTGACAGTAGGTGACGGTAGGTGACGGTAGGGGACGGTAGGTGACAGTAGGTGATGGTAGGTGACAGTAGGTGACAGGTGATGGTAGGTGACGGTAGGTGACGGTAGGTGACAGTAGGTGACTGTCGGTGACGGTAGGTGACGGTAGGTGACAGTAGGTGACGGTAGGTGACAGGTGACAGTAGGTGACGGTAGGTGACAGGTGACGGTAGGTGACGGTAGGTGACGGTAGGTGACAGTAGGTGACGGTAGGTGACAGTAGATGACGGTAGGTGATGGTAGGTGACAGTAGGTGACAGGTGATGGTAGGTGACGGTAGGTGACAGTAGGTGATGGTAGGTGACGGTAGGTGACAGTAGGTGACGGTAGGTGACAGGTAGGTGATAGTAGGTGACGGTAGGTCACAGTAGGTGACAATAGGTGACAGGTAGGTGATAGTAGGTGACGGTAGGTGATAGTAGGTGACAGGTGACAGTAGATGACGGTAGGTGACAGTAGGTGATGGTAGATGACAGGTGATGGTAGGTGACGGTAGGTGACAGTAGGTGACGGTAGGTGACGGTAGGTGACAGTAGGTGACAGGTGATGGTAGGTGATGGTAGGTGATGGTAGGTGACAGTAGGTGACAGTAGGTGACGGTAGGTGATGGTAGGTGACAGGTGACGGTAGGTGACGGTAGGTGACGGTAGGTGACGGTAGGTGACAGTAGGTGACAGTAGGTGACAGGTGACAGTAGGTGACAGTAGGTGACAGTAGGTGATGGTAGGTGACGGTAGGTGACAGGTGATGGTAGGTGACAGTAGGTGACGGTAGGTGACGGTAGGTGACGGTAGGTGACAGTAGGTGACAGTAGGTGACAGGTGACAGTAGGTGACGGTAGGTGACAGTAGGGGACGGTAGGTGACAGTAGGTGATGGTAGGTGACAGTAGGTGACAGTAGGTGACAGGTGATGGTAGGTGACGGTAGGTGACAGTAGGTGACTGTCGGTGACGGTAGGTGACGGTAGGTGACAGTAGGTGACGGTAGGTGACAGGTGACAGTAGGTGACGGTAGGTGACGGTAGGTGACAGGTGACGGTAGGTGACGGTAGGTGACGGTAGGTGACAGTAGATGACGGTAGGTGATGGTAGGTGACAGTAGGTGACGGTAGGTGACAGGTGACAGTAGGTGACGGTAGGTGACGGTAGGTGACAGGTGACGGTAGGTGACGGTAGGTGACGGTAGGTGACAGTAGATGACGGTAGGTGATGGTAGGTGACAGTAGGTGACAGGTGATGGTAGGTGACGGTAGGTGACAGTAGGTGATGGTAGGTGACGGTAGGTGACGGTAGGTGATGGTAGGTGACTGTAGGTTAGGGTAGGTGACGGTAGGTGATGGTAGGTGACAGTAGGTGACGGTAGGTGATGGTAGGTGACTGTAGGTTAGGGTAGGTGACGGTAGGTGACGGTAGGTGACAGTAGGTGACGGTAGGTGATGGTAGGTGACTGTATTACTGATGGTTACTGATGAGTAAGGCCTTCAGCTCCAGCTCTGACATCTTGTTTGTTCACAACATGCACATGTAATGATGAATGATTGTCATATTAACATTCATATGTCTGCACCTGTTGTAAAGGAGCCATTCAAATGTATGACATTAAGATGTATCCTATAATCCTTGACTTTGTTATGTATACAGCTACTGTATATGTTTCCAGATTTAGTCGTAAAATGTATTCCTTATTATTGTGAGTGTTGGAGCATGTTTTTCTGATCTGTATTTGTGTTACCTACATTATTATATTGTAGTTTTGGATTTGAGCTCCAACATTTATTATAGAATGTACAGGGTGATTCTTTCTCACTTGTTCTGAGCAGCTGGTTATTAAGTGACATGTCCTCGGGCCGTGAACCAGACAGCTGTGGAGCAGAATGCCATCCACTTCTGGCATTAGATGTTTGTCAGAACCTGTTTGTCTATAAGGTGGAGAAATAAATGTATAATATAATTTCACCTGTAGACTAAAGGGTCTTGGCTGCAGTGGAGAACTTGACAATTTGCAATTTGTCATGCCGCCTCCTCCCCTCTGTTAAAAAGCTATTTTGGTAGTTTTATAGCGCAGAGATGTGTCGTGTGGCCCCTAAAGCAACGCTCGGGTTAAACATGGAGTACACGCAGAGGGCACAGCGAGTCAATTCATATGCTCATGGCACAACTGGTTGTTTAGGCCAGTGTACGACCACCTCCCCTTCCCTTCTCTACAGAAGGTGCTGTCATGACAGGGAGCTCAGATGTTATTTGATGATTTAAAAGGAAAAATGAATGTAATGAATATGTGGTGTGCAGTGATGTGCATTTACAGCGGCACCAGTTCTCCTCAGTACACCACTGCTCTGTTTTTCCAGGCGTTAGCAGGTGGGGGTTGTTGTGTGTGTCCTCTCGTCTTCAGTCTTGTGTGTGGGAGCCAAACCATCTGTTGTTGTTGTTGTTCTCGTCACCAAAGTCAATTGTTTGCAATTCTAGCTGCATCTCTGGCCTCATTGTCATGCTGCAGCGTGAATGTGACAGAGCAGACGCTGCTGGGATGGCATGTTGTGACGAGGTGCTCACAGAATTAACACAGCACTGGTAACACCATCCATATGTCTCTGAATTATTATTCATTATTATTTAATCAATCAGCCAATTCTAACTTCATGTGAGTTTACACATCTTTGTTCTCAGCAATTTGACAAAACTTCATTTTTTAATCCAAAGGTTTATTTGACAAAGTTAATATAATTGTTACTCAGTAGTTAGTTTATAAATGATTTTTATCTGAAATAAATAAGTGAACTGCTGAGCAGACATAAAATGCAGACAATAAAATGTTTATTGAAGTTGAGCTATTTAATATATAATTTGTTATAGGTTATATGGAGAAATATTCATAATAGAAAACCTGCAGCACATAGAAACATTCAGCTGCTCCAAAGAAAAGCCCATATTAGTCAATCTCTAATAGAATTTATTACGAATAAACCTAACAAAAATAAACCTGCAGTGGCTTTTTTGTGAAGGACACACAAAGTTATGCCTTTTTGTGTTTGTTTTGTTGTATTTAGACTTAATTTATTTCAAACAAAACACGAGTGAGCCAAACAGCACTAATTCTGCTGTGCACACACAACAAGGTGTTACTGTGTGATATTGTACAGTCTGAATGTAACACAACTGTTTCCAGTTACGAGGCAGCAAAAAGCAGAACATGCTATTTTTGGAAGCCAATTACTTCACATGACAGGCACTGATGAAACGACCTCTGTGCTCGTGCTAAAAACTGAGAGCTAATTACGCTCATATTTCTTGCAAAAGGTCACATTTGTATTTTTCTTTTTGCAAAAACAAAGAAAAAAGAAGAGACAAAGAAGAACAAGAGAACAGGAAGTCACAAACGGAAATGACAGAACAGAATGTAAATGAACGCTCATCCTGAAGCTGTCAATAACCATTTAGAGCTTCAGTGTCAGCTTACTAAACCTGTTAGTCTGTCTGGATGGATGGGAGGGTATCATTATTATAGTCTGGATCACTGTTGTATGAAAACATGACTGATTTGTGTGTGTGTGTGTGTGTGTGTGTCAATGAGGTGAATCTAAAAAAAACCCCAAAAACATTTGATCTTACTGATGATCAATGTGCTGTCTGTAATGTTAAATGACTCATTTGCTCCATGGACTTTGGTATGGGAGAGTGAGTGGTTTACAAACTTCACTTTAATGTCTGAGCTGTCACAGTGAGATAAAGCAGTTAACATATTCTTAAGATATTGTAGAGCCTAAGATAAGTCCATGTTTAGCTTCCTTTGTCCAAGAAAACAACTACACAGTGGAGCTCAGTGGTAAAGTCAGTGCTGTCCCAAGTTATAAAATGTAAGGTTTGATAAAAAGAAACAAAGTCATGGCTAACAACTATGCTAAAGGCAAAAAGATGCAAATGAAAACAAATGTTACCCAGCAGACATTGACCTTAGTTTGGAGTTTCCATCAATGCTGATCGAGCCAAAGCCGATTAAAAACAAACAAAAAAACAGATGTAATCTAGACTCACTTGATCCTGGATCGAATGTGGATTAAAAACGGCTTAAACATGGGTTGATCAATGTTGAGTAAAAACCCTGTCCCACTGGCAGCCATGTTGGGCCTCAGGCTGGTCCTTTTCACTACAGACGATGAACACGAGCTTCTTAAGCAGTATTTAGCTTCAGAGTGGGGTCAAAACCTCTCATCACTGTGTGTCTACGTGCTTTTGATGTGATCAGCAAACAGTGTCATCAGTGGAGCATTGTAATAAAATGTTAAACGACAAAGGAAAAGACCTGTTGACTCGCCACAGGTCAGTTAACCCATATTTACCACCAGCTCCCATAATCAAATCAGACAGACAGACAGACAGACAGACAGACAGACTCCTAACACAGTAAGAGCAATCGATAAGACAAATGTGTGGCTCTGTGTCTATAGTACAGTTATTAAACCAGAAACCACACTGGTTTCAAGGACTCTGTGGCTTTGAGGTTCAAACTTACTGCTGAATACAAATCTCCTGCCATGTTTAAAAGACGAGAGAGTTTGTGTTAGTGTTTGTGTTTGTGTTTGTTCCACACACACAAACGCACACAGTGCTTTATTTAAATCCAGGGCTTGTGATGTTGTGTATGAACTGAAAGCAGATTCCTCTCTTTCCATCGTTACCTCTCTATAATGATGCTGTGAATCATACACTCCTCTCATACGGTGTTTTAAAAAGAAAAGAAAGAAAAAAGAGATAAACTCCCTGACACACTGTGGGCTGTAATATGAGTGGAATTCCTTCCTTCTGTTATTATTTGTCTTTATTTAGACAAACTGACACCAATCAAAGAGACTTTGATGGAGTCACCGAGGCAGAACTTACACTCAGAACCAGCTTCAACCGTCAGAATCACTCTCACTGAAAACAACCAAAGAAAATCTACACTTACTAACGTCATCAATGTTAAATGAATTAAAAAGATCATGTTCACCACTTTACTCTGTGATGCACTGGTGACCTTTCACCCTATGTCAGCCGGGATTGGCACCAGCACCCTGCAAACCCTCATGTGGAGGAGAAAGTGGGAGGAGACGACCACTTTTATCTTTATCTTGCTGTTGTTTATACTAACAGTTCAAAGTTCATTCTCTCACACCAGAGTCCATAGAGAAATGCAGTGATTTTACATCACAGCACACAGGAGTTGTTCCTCCATCAGTAAATTCAAACATGTTGTTTCGGGATTATAATCCTTCATTCTGATTAAATACAAACTAAACAGTTGTCCCTGCAAGTGTAGAACCCTTGTTACTGCTCATGGACACTGGTGCAGCAGAGTGGTTTGCAGTTTGCAGTCAGAATAAGTGCTGAACACATTTGTAGATTTAAGCAGGTGTCCATTTTGTTATGTGAGACTTTTGTTAAATGTCTAAAATATGTTTAACCTTGAGTTGCTGCAACGATGGTTTGAATGAGAGCAAGCCGCTGTGTATCTGACTCTCAGTGCAGAAGGCTGAAATAATAATAATGAATAATAATGAATAATAATGAATAATAATGATGAATAATATGCTCGTACTTCATCCAATACCACTTCAAAGAACCTTAACAGTCACTTCATCACCGTATTTAAAGAATCCTCTCAGTGTAAAGTGAGTTTGAGACTCTGGGTCTTACCTCACAGCTCTGCCAGCGGTTGGGAATGTTGGGCCGAAGCTTCTGCTCACAAACCACCTTCCTCATCTCCTCCACTGATGGATCAGACTGGACCAGGTCATAGTAGGGCAGCTGGTAGTCCTCATGGATGCCTGCCAGAAAATAATGTTTGAAAAACGTCTCATTTAATGGCCAAAATACACAGACAGAATGTTCATGCCCTCATTCCTTGAGCTATGCAGACAGTGATGTGTCATACACACACACACACACACACTCATTCACTGGATGTCTGCCCTCCACTTCCACTCATGCAATCCTCACCTCCCATAGAACAGCGGCTGGCGATCTCCCAGAAGACCAGACCCATGGCATAGATGTCCGCTCGCTTAAAAGACTCAAAGTGCTTCATGTTTATGGAGTCGTCCAGGACCTCTGGAGCCATGTACCTGAGAGCACAGACAATGGATCGTTAGCCATTCAGATACTTCAGAAGCCCATGTTGAAACCATGTAGTAGCAGCAGCAGTGGGAAAAAAACAGCTGGAAACAAAGTCGAGTGACAAAGAGAATTTCAGATTTGATTTTCTATCACTGGCGACACCAACGTCAACCAAATGTCTGACTGAGAGTGAAGGAGAAGTTGGTCCCTGAGAAGAAGGAACTCCACCTCCGTTACATGGAACTGCTTTGGCTTTTTCCCAAACAACAAACAACAATTATTTGCACACATCAGACGACAATGTGACCTTTGAACCTCCTAAAGACAGCGTCCTGAACAATATGCAGAGAGTGAAACAGCGAGGAGAGCAGCGACGCCACAGTCAGCACAGGCAACAGCTACACATAGACTAAAAGAAGCCACTTTAACAGTTGTTCTGCAGTTTCCAATGATTTCTGTGTAACCACTGTCTGAGCTAAGTCTATCCATGTTGTCTCGTTTCTCGAGGTATAAATCACGTGTTACATACAGTATAAGCTTGTTTTAATCACAGTTGTCTCTGTGTGCACTTTATTTCTATTATTTCATTCATTATGTTTGTTTTTCACTGTATAGTGATGCATTCATTTTTTGTTTTCATCACCTCAGCTGTGGCGCTGTAACACTGCTACACCACAAACACACTGGGTGCATGCTTATTCTGAAACATAAAATAAAATCGCATCCAAACATGTTTACCTTACAATGTATACAATCAACAATCAACAAGTAAACAGACCAACAATCTTCAAACGCAACAACGATGAAGACAGTGAATGTCAGCGCATGACAGAGGTGGAACAAAGACATGTTTGTTTGTAAAGTAGTGTAGCGGTTGTCTACACAACGCTCCACAATGGTTTCACTAAAGTTTCCAAAACTTTAGTGAAGTCACTTAGACTCACTTTCATGTGAACTGTCCTTAATACAAACTGTTGCCAAATTAAAGTTGTAGAAGACGATGGACTAAGAAATCATTCAAATAGCAGCAGGAGACACAAACTCAAAGAGTGTCAAGACGATAAACTATAGACAAATATGCATATTTGACATTTTACACTTATTATTTACAATGCAATAAATGATTAGTTATCATTGATCATCAACTGACCTCTTCCTACTGAGCTTCCAGTAAAAGTGGTTAGAGTTGAAGTGTTTGAATCTGCTGATATGAAGTCTACAAAAGAGACAATGAGTAGATTGTGCTTGCTCGCTCTCGCTCTCGTCTCACAGCATTCACACACTGTCTCTGATACTGGTGAAGACGCGTCCGTACGCACAGCCATGCCCTTGGGAAGATGCTTCTCATAAAGAATCATATTAGATGAGCTTCAGATAAACATAATGCACAGACTCAAAGTTTTAAATGTTCACAAACGATGTAGAAACTAAGAGAAATGTTACAATAGCTGCTATTCAAATATTATCCATCCATCTATACTTTGAACTCATGGTGTTCAGTTCATCCGGTTCACGCAGCCCTCTGAAGACAACAGGACAGATGTAGTGATGTGTCGCGTCCCACTGTGATCAGCTGTGCTGTCCTGGTTTGATCAGAGACTGAATCACAAAAAACCTCAAAGAATGACTGACACGCTGCAGGGCTCCAGTCACGAGGTGCACACGGTCAAAAGCTGCACAAAAGGGTGCACACTCAGACCCTGATGAGCTCTGATGAGGAGGATTTAACTGTGTAATGAGGAAATCTTTTGCTCTGGGCAAAAGAGGCAGAGACCTAAATCAATTCTTGAACCGATTGGTGCAGAACTGATGAACGACCAAACTCCTGCTGCTTCAGATAAAGACAAAGAGAAACATCACTCAGACAACGAGCGTCAGCAGTATTAACCAAAGACCTTGGAGGAATTCAGGAAAGCATGAGTAAAAAAAAATCTCCTTTGAATTGGAATCTGAAGTCTTTTAATAAAGATAATGTTTGAACAAAACAAAGGTTTTAAGAAACATGGAGAACATCCAGCAATGAAGTGTCCACTTTTGTCATTGTGGTCTTTAACCATGTTCACATAAGTGGCTTTCACTGAAGGTTTTCTGCAGAAAAGTCCAGACATGCTCCAGAAACTGTCTGAAGGAGTGTGACAGTATGTGAGAATGCAGATTCCATAAAGAGACCAGGTGACAATACTCAAGCCAGGCTCCGCCCCTTACCCTGATGTTCTGGACATTAAACTGCGGCGTAAAAGAATCGAACTCGAACCGTCTCCCACTGTTTATCAACATTTATCAAGACCAGCAAAGTCTGGAAAGAGTCTGTAACCGACTCTTTATAATCAGAACAGGATTCTTTTGGTCTTTTTTTTACTTTCACGCAGCAAAAAACAACCTCTGTCCACAGAAACCTGGAGCAGCAAGAATACAGACAACAGCACGGGTGAGGATTCAGAGAGTCAACACAGAGGAGTTCCTTACACTCAAACATGTGTTTTTGTCATTTGAATGTTTCTCTCTGCAGAATCACGTGCTACGCTGTGCAGAAAGATTCTCACAGACGAGTGAGATGCTGATGCTGATGCTGAACACTGAGCACAGGTATGAACTGTCGCAGGTCGATTGGCATTTGGAGTAACAAATAGTGCTGGATGTGTTCTGTGCTCCTTCACCAGATGTGACAGTAGCTAGTAGCCATGGTAACCTGGAGATCTTTGTTCATCCTCAAACATATCAGCTCAGTCTGAACTAGAACTATGAAAACCTGATAAAATGCTATCACTGCGTCTGCTACATACACACCAATGTCAAATGAGTTTACACAATGCTGATTTCTCAGTATAACAGTGTTTTGTTTTCATGTCTTTGGCAATATCCTCACGTTATATGTCACGACGGAGGAGGCGGAGCAGAAGTGACACATGACACATGCAATTGGACTAGAGCTGAGAATACCGTGAAGACGTTTCAGTGGATTCTACCGCTAAGCACCTGGAGATTCAGTCAAGAAAATCAAGGACTTCACCTCAAACAACTGCCTTCGTGTTGCAAACACAGCTGCTGCTGCTGCTGTTCCTGCACCATGCAGCTCCCAGTTTCCTGGATGGGGTCTGGACAAGAAAAGTCCGATATACACAAATACACATTGTACCTTTAAAGAGTCTTTTTCTAATGCAGTGCAACTGTTGAGCACACGCGTCCGTCTTCTTATTTTATTTTTTTTAAAGGAGCAGCTATTTGACATTTTTCCAGGCTGGCTGTGTTTTTCTTTTTAACCTGTTGACTCGTGTTTTTTAATGAAACTTCCTCTGGTTTTATTCTAGGTTCTAGATGTAGGTTTTAGTCAAATGGCAACTTTTAAACTTTCTTTTAGGTGAAGTGAAGCTGGGGAACAACAGAGAGGGTCAAGAGGTCATCCCAGTCAAAGCTAGTGTGACTAGAGTTTAGTCTTTACAATTTAATAAAGTCATTCAGAATATCAATGATGTGTTTTTATTATGACTGACTTCTGGTTATTGACATTAAACAATATTCATTTGTTTCTTTACTCTGTTTAAAAGTTGTTTTTGTTCTTTTTAGATGTATTAGTTTAGTTTGTGTCCTTTAGTACACAGAGGATTCAGGTGTTTGTCGTCATGATGCACATGATGCTCAGCTCCAGCTGTTACTGTCTTTAACAAACATCCAAACAAGTTCAAGTCAAATAATACAAACTGTAAATGTGGATTTACTGGATTTAACACTAAAGCATTGATTAGTAACTCAAGGAAAAGAGAGTGATGTTGATGGATGGTTTTAACACACAATACATTCAGTTTTTATCACGCCCTGTCCTGCTCTCTGATTGGTTGGGGGGGTGGTGATCAATCATAGACTCAGATTTAATTTCCTGCATGCAGAGAAAAACTTGGCAGTGTTGATGATCAGGCTGAAAACTGTGCAGAGTGAACAAGGTTTAAGTTGCTGATAACAGTGTTAAAAAAAAAGAAAAAGGAAAGAGATCAAACTGCACGAAGAAGAAGAAGAAGAAGAAGAAGAAGAAGAAGAAGAAGAAGAAGAAGAAGAAGAAGAAGAAGAAGAAGAAGAAGAAGAAGAAGAAGAAGAAGAAGAAGAAGAAGAAGAAGAAGAAGAAGAAGAAGAAGAAGAAGAAGAAGAAGAAGCGTGGAATATTAGTGCCCCAGGTACAAACAGCAGAATCTCACCGTGAGACAATGCTTTAGTATCTAAACAGTCAGAAAGCAGCATAGTCAAAAGGATTGATGCTATAAACAGATTCTAGAAACATTTCACAAAAACTTAACACATAGAAAGTTTAAAAACTCTACTGAATTCAAATCATCAGTATGTAACACGGATTTCTACCAAGGCCAGAGCTTCTGTCTCCAATGACCCGAGGCTTACTGCATGATATAGTGGCAAAGAAATCCAGCCGCCGCATCAAACCACTGCACAGACAAGGAGGCGGGAGGAAGACATAAACAAGATCAAAAATGGAGAAAAGGCTGCGCTGCTATCACAGTAGGGAGGAAGAGGAGCTGCCACGGCCTCAGTGCACCGCTCCTCCTCTAATCCTGCAGATAGACACGTCAACACAGAGACCACAGATCTTTCTCTACATTATCGCTCTCAACAAATGTCTTCATTCACATGAAACCCCCCAAAACTCTAAATGCTGCAGTATATACGCGCGGCCTATATGTGGCGCTGTAACGCTGCCACAGAACGCACCTCGAACACAAAAGAACATGTGAAACATGTGCGGCAACCATTTGTCAACATAATCCACGAATAAAATTTGATGCAAATCTTTGTTGTTGATGCGTCGCCAGTTTGCTTAAAACACCAAATCTCAGGAACCATGAAAAAAAAGGAAGTAATTAATCAATTAACAAAATAGTTGAGGTTTATTTGAATATTCATGAAAGCCCGAGGAGTAAATAGAGACGTAGTAGACGAAGTGGAAGTTCCCCAGTCTGGAGGCAGCAGCAGCAGCAATTTAGGATGAGCTCTGAATCAGAGATGAGCCTGCGGTAATCTGCTAATCTCATCTCTGATTCAGTTTTATAGAATGTTAATCCTGACGTTAACTGCACATCTGGACATTCACCAGAGTTTGTGGGAATCTCTGAATTATCCTGACAAGGTGACGGGGCCTTGTTTGAGTGTGCAGGATCAGGACTATCTGCAGACGGGAGCATCTAACACTCAATCTAAAGAAACAAAGATTACAACTAAATCCTGCACAGTGAACCTTCAGTCATTTGGATCATAAGTGTCAGAAGACGGTGAAAACGATTCATAACCAAAGGCTAAATATTAAAATGTCTTGTATTGACGCGGACGATATTAAATTAACTATTCATCAAATCACTCCCACGTCGTTTCAGCTGAGCGCTGAATCACAGACTGATGTAGGGATGAGTATTGTGAAGACACCAGTGTTGATACTGCTCATATTGATACTAATTTAGCCCAAAAACTGAGAACATGACATGAAAAGATGTTTTGACTGTTTCTACAGGACGGAAGTTACAAGTCCTTGTGTTGCTGAGTTAGTCGCTACACATTTCCCTTCAGTCGCTCATTGAATGTGAGGATATATGGAAGCAGAGGTGACTCTACTGGTTACAAAAGAACTCACATTCAACAGCTTGGTTTCTAGCTACAGGAAACATTATCCTGAAGTTAATGGTCTTGAACATTAGGTTCAAATTGTGAATCTTGTTGTGTGTGAGTGTGTCACCACTCGTTGTATTTGTATGTTACCCTCTTTACCTGTAGTGACCTTGTAACTAGGGATGCACCAATACCACGTTCTTCTCCCGTCAATTACTTCAATTTGAGGATTAGCCTGTGAGTACTTTATAATACATTACAGCAAAAACTCACTTTATTTACCTTTTTTGACTGTGAACATAATACATTAGATCCGCTGATTTCCACATTTACAGACTCCTCCAAAGAAATTGGAAGACTGAGGCTAATTACTTTATTTTTGCTGTGTACACTATAAGTTCCAGGTATTTACATCGGGATAAGTAGTTTCTAATAGAACCCCACATTTTTTGAATTAAGAGTAGAACCATTAACAGGCATCAGTATGTGAGTGAGCCCACAGTGTGGGACACTCTTCCCCGTGATGACTGCAGAGTAAACAACGTAGCACAACATCCAACAGAATGTTGTCAACATGGACGCTTCACTGTCATGAAGACGTGCTTTAGGACTGAAAAATGCTCACAAAACTCTTTTTCTTCTCAAATGTCCTTGAGCTGCACATGAAGGAAGCAGCAAACACTCGCTATAGTCACACATGATTTATCTGAAGTGCAGCTGAAACCCAGATAACCTTGAGCGTTGAAATAGAGTCACCTCTTGAAGAATAAGTGTGGCCACACCAACGGCCCAACATCTTTATTTACGAGCCCACTTCACTGCCGTGACTCGTAGTGAAGCTCGTGTCACGCAGCGAGACGACACCTGCCCACACAGCGAGGCAGAGACAGACAGACAGACAGACAGACAGACAGACAGACAGGCCAAAGAACTTCCCTAACCTGCTCCTGCTGAAATAACTGTGAATATCTGCTTAATAAAACAGTAAATGTACCTTTTGGTTCCCACTCTGTGGTTTGGAGCGATGTCGATGGTGTCGGTGGCAGAGTCGTGTCGGACAGCTAGACCCAGGTCAGCGATGCAACACGTCCCGTTCTTCTTCACCAGGATGTTCTTTGACTTCAGGTCTCTGTGGGCGATAGCGGGCTTACCTGCAGACCCAGAGAAATGTGCACAATAAAAACCATGACAAACTCAGCTGTGTGTTTACTTTGCATCGCTTTTTCTCTTCTTTATTTTACACCATTTTAAAAATGCATATTGGAAATCAAATACAGTGGAGGGAGAGGCCGATATTTGAGTCCTCTGTGTACGTAACATTCAGTTGTGCAGGTGTGAGCTGCACATGTGTGGATGTTAGACGAGTGGCTTTTAAAAGCTTCAACAACAAATACAACAAATACACAGGAATCTGAAGTCGACTCTCGAGTCGTGTTAACACATTTTTCATTTGTCGAGTAGTGAAAGAATAAAAGGAAAACAAGTCAAAAATGCAGTTTGTTTGTGTGACTTTACATTTTCTATCAGGCTGTGGAAGACTTCAGCGAGTCAGTTCAGATGACACAAACATCCACTCTCTCTGAAGAGTAAACAGCAGCAAAGGTTGACTTCTAAGACGACATAGAACCACATCGGCTCACCTCGCCTCTACATGCTTTGGTTGATTTTTCATTCCAGTGTAGTACCTACTCAACGTGGGCGGAGCCATCACAGCACGGCTGCATGAAACATGTAAAGTGCTTATTTTCGATGTACTGAATCATTAGAATCAGTACTCAGTACTTCAGACTCCATTAGACACAGTCACTGAGCTCATGATCCCAGGCTTTCAGGAGTGTTAAATAGTGCTAAATACACCAGACTCTGTCAAATCAAGAGATTTTAGACTTTTCCTTTGCTAAATGTTGGAGATTAACCCACGTTTTCAGGATTGTTAAATCTTTTTGACTGATCTACAGTTCAACATTGTTCACTGTGATTCTTTTGCCTCTTCCTGTGACGACAGTCTGACGACGTCGTCCATAGTATGGGCTCAGCTCGCCTGAGCAGGTACTAAAATCAAAATATCAGGTTTTATCGCTAAAGGAAAAGCAAATTAACATAAACTAGAGTCGAGTGGAAAAACACTGTTTGTAAACAGAAGGAGTCTCTCTCTCTCTGTGCAGCCATACAAGTCTAGAAATGTCACTAACTGATAATTCTCCAGCCATAATGGATGTTCTCACCTTGGATTTGAAGGAAAAAGAAGGAACATGCTAAATAAATGGCTCCTGTGAGCTCTGCTTTAGAAAAGTAAGCTTGGGTTAACTTAATTAAGCACTTTGAGATTTTCTGATTCTTGCATTTGGAGACAAGAGTGTAACATGTGATGCTTTACTATTAATTATGGAAATTGACAACACAGTTTTGCAGATTTATTAAATAAAAAAATAATAAAATAATATATTTTTTAACTTATTTAATAAGTAATAACTTTAATTTGAACCGTATAATTGCAATTAATATCGTTCTTGTTTTTTTTCCTCTTTTCCTCTTAAACAACATTTTCCCTTTTCTGAAAGCGACATGATCAAATGAAGTTAAAAAACAATAATAATACTACATGTGTCTCACCTTGTGTGCCGACTATCTCCATGTGCAGGTGAGCGAGGCCGCTGGCTGTGGACAGCGACAGTTTGATCATGCCCTCCACGGTGACGGTGTAGCGATTCAGGTAATCAAACAGAGAGCCGTGTTCGTGGTAGTCCGACACCAGCCACAGCTGAGTCCACGTCCCATTATCTACACACACACACACACCAGACCAGACCAGACCAGACCAGACGACGATGACGATGATGAGTGAGGAGATGAGTTCAAGACAAAAGTGCATCTGTCCTTTTTCCAGGAAGAAGCCATTACCATTACCAATCTCACGGAATGCTCACAATATGTCATTATGTACCACTTTCTTCTCTTCCATCACCTGTCTCACCCGTCTCTGTCTGACTGCTCATATTTTGCCACCAATTATTGTGTGAGTGCTGCAGTAGAATGAAAGGTGAGTACTCGTCACTCAGACACAATATTTCATGGTCAGGACTCATTTAGTCGTTAGTTGACCTGGTTCCACTCTTAAAACTTATATATGTGTGTATATATATATATATATATATACGTTCTATATAAAGTTTCAATGTGTCTATGTGTGTGGGTGTGTGAGTGGGTGTGTGAGTGAGTGAGTGACCTGTTACTCTCCTGTACTGCACATCTTTCACCTTCAGCTGATCGTCATCTCTGCTTTGACAGAGTTCACATGGGCCCACGCTGTCGTTTCCAAATGACAAGCTCAGAATGATGTGAAGATTTAATTTGCACTGTTAATAGATGATAGGTTTGACTTTGATGGCGGCTTTTTTATCACAAGCGTAAAAAAATTTCTTGGTGATCCATCATTGATGCTCCTTCACGTTAGCTCTGCTCTGATTACTATTCTCCTCCTCCTCCTCCTCACTATGTGCTGACCCTGACTCTGTCTCTACAGCAAAATACACGATTTAAAATACTTCATGCAGTTTTCCAGTTTCTCTTCCGGAGCACTCGTCTCACCTTTGTTGTCCGCGGCAATGAAGCCCAGGATGTTCTCATGTCTCAGCATCACGGTCTGGTAGATCTCAGCCTCGCGGAACCAGGAGCGCTCCTCCCGGGATGAAAAGATCTTCACTGCCACCTCCTCACCACGCCACTTGCCCCTCCACACCTCCCCGAAACGCCCTTTACCAATGCTCTCCTGGAGGATGATGGTCCTGGCGATGGTCCTCTGCACCAGCAGCGGCAGACCTGAGGAAAGGTGTAAAGTTGAAAGGAATGTGTTGACCAACAACATGTTTCCTGTTTATGAAAAATATTCTGTATTTTTTATTTATTTTTTTGTTTGTGTACTGAAACAGGAAGTGATGCTTATTCTATCCATCTTCTAATTGGCCAACAAGGCTTTGCACAGTTCCAGTTATATCGCCACCTGTTTACTTAGAATCTTTTTCACAGCATCAACACTGAGTTTTTGTGTTTTAATATGGACTACGGTGTATTATTAATATTAATATAATTAATATTGATAAAACCTCAGTGGAGACACATTCATACACTGTAGTTTCATACATCCAGACTGTAGAGTGGGTCTTGTGGAGGACATGAGGACAGAGGACAGAAGAGGACAGAAGAGGACAGAAGAGGACAAAGGGGATAGAGCGAAACAGAGGCAGATGATCCACTGTGGCAAACCCTAAAGGACTAACCTGATCCAGATCCAGAGGTGGTCATATCATAGATGAGGTCCTTCAGGGTTGTTCCGACAGTGATGAAGGGATGATCCATGGAGGGGTCCTCTTCATTGGGCACTCGGTGGTGGTGGTGATGGTGGGCACCGGCGCCCCCGGCTCCCAGGCCCCTTTGGCTGTGACACACATAAAAGGCCACAACAAGCAGCAGGCAGAGCACACACACGGGGCCCGCGATCACCGCTGCAAGGGCCACGGGGCCCAGAGGAGAAGGCTTCGTCGTGGGGACTGCAGAACAGAAAGCAGATGAACGCACAGATTAGATCAGCTCTGAACCTCAGACATGACCCGTGAGCACATATCAGATTAACTGAGATTAACAAAGAAACACATTATAGAAAGATTAATATGGATTAATATGGAACATACTGACGGAAGGAATAAAGAGACATGAGCCGTCAAACCATCTGCTGAGATGAATGTCAATCTTTGGATTTACGTTAAGTTTGTGTGGCTTCTGTTTTAAACTTAGATATTATATATATATATATATATATATATTATACATATACAACATATTTTATTGTATGTACATCGTTTGAATCACTTTATTTATGACTTCAATAACACAGTCTGACACAACAAGCTCTAGATACTCCACTCTAAGTCTGAGAAAAAGAGACTCTTTTTCTATCAAGCAAAGAAAAATACAATATTTAGGGGCCATGACACGATGTCAGGGTTGCCAAATGCAGCAAATGATCATCTCCGTCACAAAGAGGGGAAGAAACACGCACCTGGACGCTGAATACAAACTACCTGTTCTGTGGTTAATGACGCACAATTCATGTACATCAACACAAGTGTGTGTGTGTGTGTGTGTGTGTTCTTACCAGGGATTTCGATGTTGGGCTCTTTGTTGCAGTAGTCCGTGGTGCAGCACATGGGGTAAATGCTGGTGTCATCTTTGACTGACGGCGCACAGATGAAGGGCCGGTCTCGTGGGATCAGTTCGTATTCGTGTATGCACTGACGCTGCTCCGTGATGGGTCGACTGCTCAGCTTACGGATGGCCACGAAACAGACGCCATCTGTCGTGCAGCTGGAATTGGCGCTGCAGCGGTCACAGTAACACTGGAGGGCTGGAGGAGGGAGGACAGACGAGGAGAGGACAGAGGACAGAGGACAGAGGAGGAGAGGACAGCAGGTTACAACTGAGGCTCCAAATGTCACATCAGATGAGATCAAACGTGACCATGAATGTCATGTCCATTTCAAACGTGCGTCTCCTTCACATTTGGCATTTTGGCTGAACCAGAAACAGTTATGGAGTTTTCAGAGCTGCAGTCAGAGCCCAGACAGATATATTCAACAGAGAGCCAGAATAACCAAAATTGTACCTTTAGAGTACCATTTTCAAAGTACTTCTACCAGTATTGATACAATATCAAATGTGAGAGCAGGGAAACAGACGTTACTCTAACCCAACACAGACACAGACACACATGGACTCACAAAAGAGGAACTCATCCCTCTCAGATTGATTTGTGTCTCCCTCTCTAAGCTTTTGACATCTATTTATTTCCAGATTACTGATTTGTAAGAGAAAATGACACTGTTGCGCCGTCTCATGCATCTACACAGACGAAATGACTGAGACGTTTTCGTCTTTCTAACAATTCCCTGAAATGCATTACACTTCTGTGCTTCACTCGTTTTAACTGGAGTTAAAACTGCAGTTTTTATATTTTACTGAATTTACTTTTGTACATTTTGAGCACATGACTGCAGTTCCCCTTTAGTTTCTGTGTTGATTTTAAAAATGGCTTACTCACTTTCAAAAGCGTTAAATGGCCTCGCTCCTGTCTATATCACCAAGCTCTCAAATAAATATGCTCCTGCGCGACTATTTAGGTCAGTGAATGACCTACTTATCTTTATTTAAACACTGAACCATCCTGGTCCCTCTCTGCTGTCTCCACCTCTACTCTGTCCGCCATTTCTTTTCCTTTCACCTCAACCGGCTGAGGCAGAAGCTCATTGTGTGATCTGTTGGGTTTCTTTGTTTTTCTCTGCCTTACGGAGTATGAAGTACAAAACCCTGAGATTTCATTTGAATGGGCAACACTTTGCAACACTGTTAAGAAAAATGATTCCACTGCTGTGTGTGTGTGTGTGTGTGTGTTTTTTTTTAGGAAGAAATTCTCAAGAAGGGAATGTGAGATGTTACATCATTGCAATCACTTTATACTCACACACACACACACACACACTCACACATTTTCTTCTGAAGCTGCCCTGTCTCTGTGACTCAGTGCTCTGTGAGACAGACAGACAGACAGACAGACAGACGGGAAAAGGCAAACCAACTTTCACAAACACACTCAGCTGCAGTACAGCTGGCGAGCACATGACATAACAAACAGACAAAGACTCAGACTGTCTGCAGAGTCTTTCACTTCCTAAAAAAAGAAATAATCTGTGACTGGAACTGAAAGACGTGTCCTTTACGTTGCACCCACTCACACACACACACACACACACACACACACATGGACATAGAGCAGTGTCCAGTGCTGAATATATGTTTGTGTCCCCGGGGTCATCGGGGGTCAAATTAGAGCTGGAGCTACATTAGTTTTTCTACACCTAATTCTGATGTTGAGAACCAGGGCAGCTGATGGTTGATATATGATGCATTAGATCGTTTATTTTGGGCTGTTTCATTTTCCCTCTGCGTTTGATATAACAATGTTGCCAAACGTTCAACTCTTAATCTTTAATATTAAGTTGTCAAAACTGAAATTTGACAGATCCCAGATCTGTGTGCAGAGTCCGTGTGAGGACATTTGAGGACATTTGAGGACATTTGAGGACATAATTGCACAACAGGCCCTAGGGCTAACCTCCATTAGCTTGTGTACTGCTAATTAAAGCCAATCATTAAATGCAGCATATCAGAGTCCAAATGGGGCTATTAACACTCAGCTGGGACAAAACCTAGATACCAGGAGCAGGCGTGTGATGCTCCAATGCAATGTTTCCCAGACTTAGGGGACCCACTTTGTACAGATCTAAAAGATATAAGATATAAATGAACTTGTGTGTAATGTACAGCCACTTGTGTGAAACGTAATATAATGTTTGATTGGTAAACAAATTATTTCCATGACGTGTGTGATGAATATATTATAGGTTCATTTAAAAGTCGTGCGACACATCTGTGGGTCCCATAGTGATTTGTCCATTAAGGACTTGAAATGTGACTAGATTGACTTTTCCTGCTGAACTCGTGGCGTCTGATCGTTACTGTTTTCCTGAGTTCCTATAACGACGCTGCAGCCGCAGCCCGGAGCGTCTTTAATCACCTCTGACCACCGGGGAGTCGCAGGCCAGACAATAAGACGAGGAGGAATGTGCTTCTCAGTCCCAGAGGCTTCAGAACAGTAGCTGTGCCGTTATGGAATGCTACGAGGAAACTAGGTCATTCCCCCTCCCTGTCTCTCTCTCTCCCTCCCTGTCTGTCTCTCTCTCTCCCTGTCTGTCTCTCTCTCCCTGTCTGTCTGTCTCTCTCTCTCCCTGTCTGTCTCTCTCCTCTTGTCCTTGCCCCCAGCACAGCACACGTAGAGCTCACAGTCTGCCGCCGTGATGCAGCTCGGTGACACTTCATGCATCACTGGACAGTTTTAAGCAACACGACACACCTTTGAAGTAAAGAGTCTTGAATAATGAACAGTGTGTGGTGTAAAGTGAGTGTGAAATCTGCCCCGCGTTGCTTCATCTTTTATAAATAAGTCAAGTAAACGCCAGTAAAAGTCTTCACAATGTTACGTTCACCTGAACAAATGTTTTAACATGTGCACCTTTCAGTGGACGAGTCGGCTGTCCAGACACAGACAGACAGACAGACAGACAGACAGACAGACAGACAGGGAGGAGAGTAAATAACAACATGCAACTGTCTGTGTGTGTGTGTGTGTGCTGCAGGCTGTGTCCTCCCAGGAGGAGGATAGATTATAAAAGGTCAGACAGCAACAGACAGGGGACGGCTAAATAAAAGCCAGCTGACTGTCTCCTATGACTCAACATCAGATCATTAAGATAAGTACACACACACACACACACACACACACAGACAGACAGACAGACAGACAAACATTTCAGCAAGGTATGAGAAATTGAAACAGTGTGTGTGTGTGTGTGTTTTTCCTGTCACACGTTACTGTAGATGCTGGTGCACACTAACATAAAACATTGTGAGTCCAACATTCAGTGTGTGTGGGCTTTTGTGATACAGATACAGACTAAAAATCATACCCTGGTCTATAAACCTTGTATATCACAGTATTATTTCCCTCCAGTGGAAGACACTCTGTCACTACTGAGAGTTAATGTCCATTATGATATTAGTGTTAAAAGACATGAGGGACGGGCATTCTGCCCCACATGTCATTTCTAAGCCCAAAGTGTTGTTACACTGATAAACTTATTTCTCAGGCTGCATACGTGACGATGCAGATGCCCACGCTCACTTTCGTAGGTAAAAACAGTAAAAACAGTTCCGTGTTGTGGTTTCATTCTCTAAAACTATAGTTTCTTTTCCACTGGTGTAAAAACACAAACAGCCGAAGGGCTGCAAACATTCATTGATTCATCACTTACTTATTTAACCCTAAACTATTTTCTCGTCATAAATGGGTGTGTTTGTCCCCATGGACACTAAAGTGAATGTCTTTGGTTTGTGGACAGAACCCAGAGAAGAGTTCCAGCTCGGGCATGAGAGCATGTCGGCCTGTGACGCTGCCATTTTCCTTGGTTACTAAGTGAGAATACAGAGGATGATACTGGTTTATGAAGATAGGGATCAAGCTGTGACACACTGCCCGTGAGGACGTGCACGCTGTGGTTTACAGCTGAGCTGAATGTTGGTGTGAAGTGTGAAGATGAGGAAATGCAAACCACATGGAAGACTGGAGATACAGACGGTGGTTTCTGGTTAGCAGAGTTTGAGGAGGATTTTTATTCTTCTTATTATTTATTATTATTATATTTTTATTAAAAAGCAGTCACCTGCAGAGATTTACATTTCAAAGCCTCCACACAAACAAAATGCTTTTATGGAACAACCCAAATCTAATGCAGATGACATGCTCTCAGCCCCGTTCCCTGGGGGCGGCGCCTTCACTTCACAGGACTCCTGAAGTTTAAAAGGCCAATTAGAGAGAATTCCATCTGCACATAACTGCACATAACTGCACATAACTGCACATAACTGCACATAACTGCACATAACTGCACAGCGCAATGACGAGGATCAAACGAGGATCAAACCGTGCAGCTGTAGTAACGTCACACACATGAAAACACCTCAACTGTCTCTTTAATGAAGACAAACAAACCACAGAAGTGAAAGGATCAGTTAAACTGATCATCAGCGCTCTGACGAAACAAACTTACTGAATCAAGAAGAGCCCAGAGAGTATGTAATAATAATAATAATAATAACAATAATGATGATGACGATGATGATGATGATGATGAGTGTGTAGTTTCTGCCTGCAGCGACTTGTTGCTCACGATGCTTCCAGACTATGAGGATTACTTGTCTCTTGAGATGTCTGGCTGTGATTAGAATTTGTCACATGACGGGAAAAACAACTAAACTGGAACCAAAGTGACACGGTCACCAGGTTTCATCAGGGCTACAGGTCTGGAAGACATCTGAGGACCGTCTCATCTGGAACGAGATGAACCTGATCACTTATTATTCTAAGAGCTAAACACAAGCTGCAGCTGGTGCTATTTTTAAATTAAAAATCTAAATGCCGTTTGAACATGATACACAAATACTGGACCTTTTCTATCATGACTTGATTGACAGAAACATTTGCACCTATTAATTATTTAAGTGTTCTCGCATATAAATGTCAAGGACTCTCAGGTTGAAACTTGTCCTCCGTGGAGGTTGGACCGTTTTTAATCTTCCTTTCAGTGGCTGATGCATTTTTGTTCTGGGAGGAAAGAAAACATTTAAACACGTATTTAAACAAGATTAAAGGCTTGAGTTCACGCCTGACAGACACAGACACACCTGATACATGAGGACGGAGTGATTTAGTCACACGGTTCACTCAGTGACTTAAAGGTGGACGGATGAGAGCTGCATGAAACCATTCAACAACAGCAATAAACGCTCAGTGTGTTATTATGAGAAGTGAAGGGGGTTCAATATGAGCCGGTGGCTGTGGTGCCTTAGACACAGGACACAGGTCACACGGCGTCTTCAGGTGAAATTAACAACTTTCTCTTTTGTTCTTAAAAGTGTTTCTGCAAACACGACATTGTTTCAACAATCTAAATGCAGCGGTACATACGCGAGGCCTGTATGTGGCGCTGTGACACTGCCACAGAAGTAAACATTACAATGTACACAGAATCACCAGGTTCTGCTTTCTGTGTACGCCTATGGAAAGAAAGGAAAGTTTAAAATAAAACAAGAAAATAAATATCTTCCAAACTATGTGTTCATATATTTAGTTACTTTATTATGAAGTTACTTTATAAAGTCTTATTTCAAGAGTGTCTTGCCCTGTTCTTTTTATAAATGTGAATTAGAGCTGAAACGATTCATCGATTATTAATCGATTACTAAATTAATCAACAACTATTTTGATAATCGATTCATCGGTTTGAAGCTTTTTTCATGATTTAAACAAGATTTCCGATTGTTTAAGCTTCTTAAATGTGAATCATTTCTTCATTTCTTTGCTCTGATAACAAAGAAATCATTAAAAGTGAATCATTTTGGTTTGTGGACAAAACGAGAACATCATCATTTCCAGGTTCGACGATTAATCGATTATGAAAATCATCGACAGTCGCCGCTCTAATGTGAATGTGGGTTCGAGACTTTCAGATGTTAAATATTATGATGGACATTTTCCACAAACATTTTAAAACGTCATTATTAATTATTAATTATTAAAGATGAGACAACCTTGGTTACATGAAGAGAAATCGCAGAGAAAAGACTGACTTCCATGGTCGAGCGTCATTATTGACAACACCGGGCGTCTAAGTTAAATCCTGCATATCTGATAGAGTTGATACTTAGGACTCGTATTCAGATGATATGATGTTAAAATATGAACCGAGGTTGACATTGACACACACACACACACACACACACACACAGCGTGTCTGATATGATAGAGGAAGACAAACACAGCGAGGCCAGACTCTCCTACAATGTGGTCGGACAGAATGCGGTTGACTAATCTGAGATGCTGCTTGGAATGACGCCGCACACACACACACACACACACTCAGACTAAACACACACAACACACACCAATAGTCTGCTCCCAAGGCTGCTTTGGCTCATTTTTCATGTGGAGTGTGAAGGTGTGTGTAAGAGTTACACAACAGCCACGTTAGGGATGGAAAATCTTTACATTTTAATGAAGTAATCCACTTTATCATCTCGGCTTTAAGTTTTAATCACAGAGAGGAAGGAAATACGTCTTAGCCTGTGTGTTGTCTTGTGTTTATTTTTGTCAATAATGGATCATAACTACTCATGTTGGTTGCTGTTGTTCTGCTGCTGACGCTGCTGCACTTTACAGGAGAGCTTTAGCAGCACAACAGTTCCCATGATCCCACATTTCTCTTCAAACTAGAACATTACAGACTGTACATTTAAATGCAGAGATCAACGTGTTATACATTGTACACGTGTGTGACACAATGTGGACAATCAAGTTCAAACTCATTTCACATGACAGACTATTCTTCAAAGATATGTGAAATTGTTTCTGTGCAACTGTGGATTGAATCTGAGTTGCTGTTCCTCATTTCTGTCATTTGTCACGCGGACCATTTTACATCCAGAAGAAAAAAACAACAACTTTTCACACATTTTAACTGGCCTATTATATGCAACCTGTGCTGAGTCTGTGTTGTTAATGTGAAACCATAACAGCTGATATCTGCTGCATGCAGCTGTTCTACAATCTGGCCGACAGAAACGAGAGTTAACCGTCTATTTCTCTTCAACTTCTATTTTTCCTGCACAAACAGCCACAATAACGCGACATGAAATGATAAATGGGCAGCAAACGGTTGTAAAATGAATAAATAAAACTGTGAAATGATGTAAAACAATGTTGACAATTAAAAAACAATAAAACACCTTCATGAAAGGAAAAAATAAAGAAAACAGCACTAAACTGAACAATAAATGTTCCGCGAGTCAACTTTTCAAATGATATTTAGACTTTGGTTTGGACCGCGGACCTGAACGGTGCCAGTAAAAGATTCTAACCCGACCGCTTGTGAATCGTGCCGAGCATGTCACCTTAACCACCAGGGGGCTGACATCCTGTGTGACATAGGGCTGTCACTTTATCCAAAAATGATGTTCAACAGATTTGATCCCACCCCCGGGAGCGCATGCCGCTGCCCCCCCACTGCCGTCACCGCTGCCCCCAACACATAAAGTCACAGTTTCCTTTACCTTATGAACAATTGTAATAATTGTGACATTATTAACAGTCTGAGTGAGTATTAATGACAAAGAGTGGGATGATATAAACACTCTGCTCCAACTTTCCATTCGTCATCTAAAATGTAATAATGTTTGTCAACTTAATTGAGTTTAACATTTTAATAACAGCTGCATTAATAAAAAGTGCTGCTAACAGGGTTAATGCAACACTTCAGTAAAG
The DNA here is from genome assembly GCF_958295425.1 of Solea solea. Lineage (NCBI taxonomy): Eukaryota > Metazoa > Chordata > Actinopteri > Pleuronectiformes > Soleidae > Solea > Solea solea. The sequence continues at coordinate 1,022,857 of NC_081134.1, read as the reverse complement.
TAGGATGGAATAAACATTTCCTCAATGGGAAATCATTGACAACAGGAGGAAGCTCCAACAGCTTCAATGTCATATTAAAACATACCTTATGCGCGCCCTCTGCTGGACTCTAAGGTGTACTGCATAAATAGGCACTTCTGAGATGGCAGCGTTTGCATTTTGAGCAGGTAATTACAGTTCTAATGTGAACTTTACATCCAACATCGAAACCATATCAAATGATATCAAACGCTATGAGAGCCGTGGTAGTTTGACCTGAGGACTTTATGACAAACAAATATCACCTGAAAAATGACGGATATTGATTGCGGCCAAAGTATCAATATAGAATCAGTAAGTGTACAACAGTACTCATCATCTCACACATTATCTGTCAATGGCAGGTTGTGGCTCCACCCACCATGAGTCATCGTATGTTTGACATCCTGCTGTTGACATGCTCAATCTGAGTTTCTCTGCGTCCTAAAGCAAACAACAAGCCCGGATGAGCCTTTGAGCACAAACCACAAAGTTCACCGGGCTGTGAAATTACACTGAAGAGAGAGTGGAAGTGGGAAGAGTGGGAAAGAAGGTCTGATGTTCATTTTTTTAAGTCTAATCCAGAGAATTCTGAGATGCTTTTTGTAGTATGATAAGACAAGCGTTCAGCGCCCGAACTGAAGGAACAGAAAAACAACAAAAACTGTTTCTCTGTCACTACCTGATACAATTTCCCTTCTGAAACGGTAATCAGCCTTAAATCTTTGGTCCAGTTTAAGCAGCAGGAGGCGACTACATGCTCTGCTGCCACAGAGGGAACAAACGCACGAGTGAGAAGGATTTTGGAGTCTTTCCTGACGACTTTATCACATAAACCAAGCAGTGGGAATCCTTCAAACAAATAATCAATACATCACAGATGATGAGAGAGGAACTGACTGGCTACAGTAACGGTCAGCTGACCACGGCGAGCCGTGTCTGCCTGGCCCATCTGTCAAAAACACAGTTTACAGTGATTGTTGTGATTTGAGACATGACATTAGTCACGTGACATTTGTCAGAATCTCAATGCTGATTTGTTTGTGTGTCTTTGTATGAGGACGAGTTTCCATCAAAGGTTTGAGCCAATGATGCAAAACGTGCTTCACTTTTATTCAGTGAACTATTAAACGCTTCAAATTGTATTGTGTTTTATTTGTAAAGTCACAAATCATGACAAGTTTCCATCCAAAGCTTATTTCTAATTACTCAATTAAATATCCAGTAAAATCCAAATTGGCTTTGGGTTTAGTTTTCTAACTGTCCAGAGACTTTGAGACGTACACTTTAAACTACCAACTTCCTGTCAAGTGATTCTACTGTTTCAGAGCCAAGTTAAGACTTTAAAACATATCTTTACAATATTGCAATAATAATAATGATCATGAATCCCAATTATTTTAATCAGGATAATCAGGATTCATTTTCCATCCGGTCTCAGGCGTCCTCCTGTGTGTCACTGTTCATACACATGAACATATAGACCTTTCTTACAAACTCTGCATTCAACGTGCCGTCACGTGTCTCCATCCAGACGTTCTTTGGTACATGTTCCAAACTCACGCTCACACACAGTTCCATGGAGACAGTGAGTTTAGTCTTTCATCCATGTTTCCTTCATGAAGGAAACATCACTTTTTAGTTAAGTGGCCCAAATTTCCTTTGTTGTCTCATGTTTGAGTCAAGATGGAAGTGAAGTGTGCAAATGAACTGTAGCGCCATCTAGAGGATCAGTCCATGCTGGAGTCTTACCAACCTGCGCCGTCACCTGTCATTTCCAGCACACTCATCCATGCAATGCCATCACTACACATTACACTTTACACACTGTGCACTGTTGGCTGTGTAACAGCCGGGAAACAAAGCAACAATAAATACCAAAGCTGCGTGTCAGCAGTTAGACACTGAACAACATTTGCCCCTCTGTCCACCCCTCCTCTCTTCCCCACCAAGTGTGCGCTCTACAATTACCTCCCCCCACTGTCACATTCCCTATCCCTCACCCCCTTTTTTATCTTCACCTCCTGGCGTCCCCTCCTCTGACCCCCTCCCTCCCCCCTCTTCATTCTTGCAACAATAGAAGTGAAGGCGCTGTGATGAATGAGAAGAACAAATAGAGTAAAGGAATCAGTGAGAGTCAGTTTTTCAGGAGATGAGCGTGAAATGAATTCAGCGTAATCCAGCAGGCTGTGCATGTGTGTGCATGTGTGCATGTGTGTGCATGTGTGTGCATGTGAGTGCATGTGTGTGCATGTGAGTGCATGTGAGCAAACACATGCACAGAAACACGGCGTTTTCTTATCGTGAAAAAGGTAACGATGCGATAATGTGTGAACACTGTTCGAGGTGAATAAAGCTTCTTTTCCTTCAGTCAATGTTATTATTTTCTATTCTAAACTCATGGGATACAAATGAAACAGATTTCCATCTCAAGGAACTTATTGGTTACGTGAATAAATTAAATACAACAGTTGATTCAAAGCAGATATTTTGATTAAAAAAATGTGGCTGTCTGAACAGACTGTGTTGTTCCTCATGGTGGCGCTCTTGACAATAATGAGAGTCATGTAAGCAGGAACGGCAACGTACGAAATTCAATCTGAACTTACATTTAGGCAAGAAATTTACTTTTTGCATCTCAGATACATATTAATATTAATTGTGATGTACAATAAAGTCATATATATACATATACACATATATATATGTATATATATGATATATACATCAGATATATATCATGCTTCACAGACTGTTAATGTGTAAATAAATATCTCTTCTTCGTGGGACGAGAATGATGCGTATGAAATAGCTGGACATGGCCGTGGTAAATACGTCAGCACAAAATCATGAACAGCTTTGTAGTGTAAAAGGTGTAGGATGTTTGCACTGGAGTGATATTTGTATCAGTAGATACTCAAGGTTGTGATACTGGTCAGAAAGTGATGTGGAGCTATTATCCTGTGATTCCCAGACAGACATGAACACGACTGTGCTGCTGCTGCCGCCTCATCTCATTCACACTCACTCTGCAGCTTCAGACTGCTTTCATGTCAGGGCAGAGCTTTGGTCCAATAAGCAACCTTTTCCAGCTTGAAAGAGGTATTACAATAATATCATTACAATCTGCTCATGTGCCAATATGCTAAAAAAGTGAAATGAAAAAGAAATGATAATGCATTATTTCAATGGTTTAAAAACCAGTCCCATAATCTGTAGATTAGCGGCTGAGCTGGCTTAGCATGGAATGTTGTTATGATTTTCAGACTGCACAGATGCATCATGGGAACTATTCCCTGGCCTAGAGACAATGCGATGAAACCGAATAGCTCTAAAGAGGGCTGTCCTCACATGACCCTTCCCCAGCTGGGTCTCCCTCTCTCTGGCTTCACTTTATTCATTCGATTAGTCTGAGCAGAGATACTTTAATTATCATATCTCAGTGCAGGCTGTTTGCTTTGTGTACGGCAAAGAGACGCACGAGAGAGCCCGAGGCTTTTAAACAGGCGGGGTGAATACAATTAAGTCTCTATCAATAATTCACTAAGATGTATGGTGGCTTTAACTGGATTCTCTCTCAAAGATGGAATGCTTCTGATTGTAGGGAGTTCTGTGTCATCATATCAGCAGGATTCCGACTGATTCAGACGTTTGCATTTAATGCATTTGAATAAAACAATAAAACTTGGGTGTGTAAATACAGCCGCCACCATAAATGCAAAATTGCTGGCGAATATATAAATTTTTTTCATGATGACAATAAATACTCAGCATCACTATTCTCCTCACTGGAATCTTTAAAATTAAAGATAAAAAAATGCAGACACCGTATCTGCAGCTACAGTTACCAAGAAAACACAGTCAAGTCAACAATTACCCGATTATTAAATGATTACTTAAGTACTCGTCAACTATTTGATAATGGTCTCATTGGTTTGAAGCTTTTTTTCATGATTGTTTCAGGATCTTAAATGTGAATATTTTCTAGTTTCTTTGCTCCAGATAACAAAGAAATAATTAAAGACTGAATCATTCGAAGATAATTGACAGATGAATCGATTATGAAAATAATCGTTAGTTGCAAGTGAAGGCAATTGTTAAGAATTCACCTGTGGCTAATGCTGAGCTAAATAAATTCACTAATGTACAGCAAATTGAATTAATGCTGCATTTCATTTACATCGGAAGTCGTAAGTGGGATCAACACTCAGCACTGCAGCAGTTGTGAGGAGTTCAGAGACAGCGCTAACTGCCAAATTCAAAAACGCTGTCACCATAGTTACTGCTACCACCATACTTTCAGAACGCAGGGAAATAGAAATGAATTATACAAAGTATTAACGGCTCAGAGATTTTATAATGGGCTCAATTTTATATCATCTGTGTAACAATGTGTCAACATCAAGCTCTCGAACACTGCGTTCATCATACATTTAAAGACGCAGGCAACTTCTAACTAGGGCTGCAAAAAAGCTCAACCACAAACCTTTAAAATTGTTCCATGTAAAATATTAATTGTCTATTAGCTGAATAGCAGTATTTTGGGTGAAAACAAATGCTTCACTCACAGCTCAGGGGATTATAAAATTCAGGGAATTGTTCAGAAGCTCTGTAACTCTATTTCAAATCACAACATTTCAAATCATGGCTGTAAAGCATTTACATTTATCTCCTTCATGGACGAGGTCACTGATCATCCAGCTCTCTCAACATTGTTACAACTTCTCTATATAATAGAATCTCTTGAGTGTCTGGTTATTATGCAATCATTCAACCACAGTTAAAAGACAAAACAACAAGCCTTGACTAATCACGTCACAGGAGCTGTGGAGTAACACTCAAAAGTCCCTTTTAATCGGTAAGGCCTTGACAAAAGAAGAAGTGTGCAAAACAACTTGTCCAGGTCCTTGACAGCAATGGAATCTTTGATAAATTTCTCTCTGGTGTTTGTGGAATGCTCCATTTTGTTGCTGCCAAACTTTTGGACGAACGTTGGACTCACTTCTTACTCAATTCATTTGTTTTTTATCAATTACTGTGTTTTCATCCATGTTAAAAGTCCAATTTTAGTCGGACAAAGACAATCATTGACTTTTCTTAATGTCATGTAAACACAAAAATCGAGCTAATCTTAGTCGGACTAACAAAGTACAATGGATCAGTTTTATGTGTTTATGTGTTTTATGTGGTATTGAACATGGAGCCCTCAAGGCGCAACTGAAGCACCTGCAACTACTTAAAACCAGAGGTAATGAAGACAATAACAATCAAGAACTGTCACACATGCACTCACGCAGATGCAGTTACATTCAGCTTTTATAATGTACAAAGCAATTTGTTTTTATGGTTTCATTTGCATTGTCTGTGCTTAATGTGTTTTGTAGTACACGTGACGTGAAGTCATGAGGCCTTAGATGAAGCTCAAATTCCTATGGGCTATTCCAGGGGTGTCAAACTCACTTTAGTTCAGGGGCCACAGACTGCACGATTTGTTCTCAAGTGGGCCGGAACAGTAAAACAATAGCATAATAAACTATAAACAAAGGCAACTCCTAATTCTTCTTTTTGCAATTTCTAGAATATGATGCTTAATTTACCATTTACACATGATCACAGTGCATTTATATGATCCCTTTGTGGTACTTCAAAATAAATCACTAGGACTGCATGTCAAGTAAACAGTATAGATTTTCCCATTCACAATTATTGCAACAATAAAAACTCTCAACAAATAAGTGATAAACTACACTGAAAAACTCTGTCCTTCTATTGTACAGAGGAGTGAAAGTGAAGTGAGGTCAAATAATGGCGACAGTGTTGAAAACTTAACAAATCTAATTTTTAAATCCACCACAGAGCAAAGTATTCACACCCAGTGATTTATTTTCTCTTTATGAATTCCACAAAATCACATACTTTTGTTGGCTAGAAGATTTAGGTGACCTGTTACAAGCTTCCTCTGGTTGAACGTACCCACACACACACACATGCAGAGAGAGAGAGTTACAGCACAGCCTGATATTGGTGTACTTGAGAAGAAAAGCAAACACAAGGCTTTCAAGGAAAAACTAGTGGCCTGCAGTCAGCAGAGAGCCTGATCTCCTGGGAGGTAGAACACCACCTTTGAGACAGCTTTTATTTTTAACTGTTAACTGCTTCTTTACTAAAAGTGAGTCCATAAAGCTGGATGGAAAAATGTGAAAAACATGGCGCAGCAAAACAGTGTTTGACAGGGGACCCTTTTCACCGCTGCACCTTTCCGGCTTAGCTGAAGAAGCAACTGTGGGAGTAATTGGAGGAACGACCGATTCACTTCACAACCTGAGCAGAAAACACATCACACTCAACTGTGCCGCTCTGTCGCTGGAGCACTCACTCACTCACTCACTTAAATACAAGAGCCTCCTGCAGACATTAAGATTTGCCCTCAGTGAAAACATGGCTGCCAGCAGACCGACACAAAGGGAAACAGTGATGTTTGCTTCTTAAAAGGTTCACCTAATAAAATGCATCTCCGTTATTCTACCAGATCTTCAGAATATATCTGCAGCTTCATCTCACGGTTAAACAGAAACAGAAGTCTGGAAACTTACTCTGCTGCACCAAAGTTCTTTAATCGTGAACACACAGAGCTGCTGGTCTAATGCTGCCGTGTTTTGAGTTTGTGTCACTAGCAAATATGAACTCAGAGACTTCGCTGGCGGGAGTGAGAGGTTTATTACAGGTTTATTACAGGTTTATTACAGGTGTTCACTGAGAGCCAGCCTGAGACAGTGTGCACAGCCAGCACCACATATGTCAGAGAGTCTAAAAACCACAGATGAAACCCCTGACCTATTTATTTAGTTCATATGCATGCATGTATGTACAGTAGTTCATAAAACCCTTTTTAAAATCTTTTCAAACTTGCGCTCAGGTGTGAGATGTATTGCCAACATTGCCCACAAAAGATCCTAAAACTTTATCAATCTGCTAAAATGAGCCTAATATTGTATATTCATGCAACCTCAGTGCCAATGGCGTCACCTGCCACAACTTCCTGTTACGTGTTATTGCTGCAGCTCTAATAAGCAGCCATTTATCTTTTGTGCTGCAGAGGGAAAGACCTTGGAGCTCGGGTGTGGAGGAGGAGGAGAAAAAGGATGTAGGTTAACCCTCTGTCACACAGAATTGATTTCTATAAATCGCCAGAACACGAGAAACAGTTCAAATACGGCAGAAAGAAACTGAACCCTGAAGAGAAAAACAAGTGGAGAAAAAAGCCTTCTTCACATTTGGAAAGGTGGGGAAAACACTGCCTGTAAAATCATGTGTGAGAGCGTTGTGACAGAGTGAGCAGCTCTACGGTCACACCTCTGCTCCTCACTGCAGGTATTTCATGCCACAGCTGATGGAAATGACTGCATGTGACATCAGTGTGCAGCTATGCAGCATCTCTGTGCTGCTCTATGTCGTTCAGCACACATTCAACACACATAAAACTGAACCAATCTGCAAAAAAGCTGTAAAGTTAACCAACGACACCGTTGGAACCATTTGCTCCGCGTCGCTTCGCACGCAACTGGAATCGTACCCGAAAATGTTGTTCCACTAAGAATCAAACAATTCACCAGAGAGAGAGGCGAAACGAAAAGAACGTTGATAGGCAGCTTTTTACGACCGCTCACTCTGCTGCACCAAAGTCCAAAGAGACAATCAGCGTTTCATGCTCACAGGGACACGAGAGCAGCTGGTGCACTGCTGCCTTGTTGTTGTTTGAACTTACTGATGGAGGCAGCAGTAGAACAACAACTCCTACTTTCTCTACAGACTTTGGTGCAGGGAGTAAGCAGTTTACTTATGGAGCTTTTCCACTATACAGTTCCAGCTCATCGCGACACTACTTATATTATATATTATATTTTTCCATTACTAATTACTATAGTACATCCTCAGCATGGGCGGCGTCGGCTGCATGAAACTGCCATAACGTTGTTTTACACACGATTAATGTCTTCTTAATCGATTATTAATCAATTACTAAATTAATCTACAACTATTTTGATAATCGATGAATCGGTTTGAAGCTTTTTTCATGATTTAAACAAGATTTCCGATTGTTTAAGCTTCTTAAATGTGAGTATTTTCTTCATTTCTTTGCTCTGGAGAACAAAGGTTTGTGGACAAAACAAACAACATCATCATTTCCAGGTTTGGCGAATGCCGATCAACATTTTTTAAGGTTTTCTGATATTTTATGGAACAACCGATTAATTGTTTAACCATGAAAATAATTGACAGATTAATCGATTATGAAAATAATCGTTAGTTGCAGCTCTAGTCATCGGGCGAAGGTTGGGGATCACACCCTGGACAGGTCGCCATCACAAGGCCAGAAGACAAACAAACAACCACTCTGAGACTCAGAATCTCAGAATTGAAGGCAATGTGCCAGAGACTAACCGTGACATCATTTCAACTCAGGTGCAAACCTGCCTGGATGAGGTTGATCTCATTACAATGAAGGAAGCAAATGTGGTGCAGTTTCATGTACTGAGAAAAACATTCCCTCTGGAGGAAGGTGACATGTCTGTGTCAGTCTGACACAAAAAGCTGCTTTTAGGCCCTTTGAGCAAGATTCAAACCCTTCAACACTCCTGAATTAAACACCATCCCCACTGATCTGTCACACACCTCACATCACAGCCTCATTTCTTCAGCAGCAGAATTCCTGTGAACCTGACAACAGTGAAAAGTGCTGTCGAGTGAGAGTTTGCCATTAAGTGAAAATAACACAAACTGACAAGGTTTTTTAAAAAAAAGGCCACGATAAGAGACCACACAAAACTTCTAAATAAAACATCCTCTAATAAACACGAGGATTACTGTCTTCCAGACCATGAACTTTTTCTGATAGACTAACTGTGCAGTCATTTTATTTATGCACAATAAAGATGTATCAAATAAAATGCCCATGCATAATAATAATTATAAGATTTTGACCAGACTATGCTTCATATTTTTAGCTTCTTTGTGGTGGAAACACGGCTGCGTTTTCTGATAAATGACAATCTGCACCCAGTCCAACACTTTAGCTCTGTGCATGTCTGCAATCAGAACTGAAAAACACCTGATCTTTCACATACAACGGACACGTGCATGCTCGTGTGTAGAGAGAGAGCTCATCCTCTCCTCTGCAGTTGAACGGCTTAGTTTCAGAAAGCACCAGAAACAAAACTATAATAAAAGAAATAATAAAGTTACGGAAAAAAGCAGTGTTGTGATTGTAGCCATTGTAGCACGACTTCACGTAACCTCCTCCCGCTAACCTGAAGCTGATGCCAACTAACAGTAACCACGGCAACTGCTGATTTGGGCGACACATTGACCAAACCAAAGCATCATACATGTGACCTGTGGTGGAAAACTTTAATTACTGACTGGAACCACTCCAGGAAATGCCAAGCAGGTCACATGCAAAAGGTGTTTCCTTTCATGTATGATGATGTTGTTGGAGGTCAGCTGGACCTTCAGAGCAGCACACAGCTACATCAGCTACATCAGCTACATGATTCTCTATGACTTTTTAGTTAGTTTCCAATTGGCTGTTAATACGTTATTAAGATTTGACAATAAGGCCTTAGAGTGTGGTGCATTGCAAACAAATGGACATATCACTCATGACACCATGTAGAGAAAATGGGAATTAAAAAACGAGACAAGACACTGTATTTTAAGCATGTAATACAGATCATAAACAATGATATTATTTATAAGCCACAATGCTCAGCGTTACAGTTGGAAAATAAAAACCCGTTTCCATTGAGAAGAGTTGGCTTCAGTTCCAAATTTCCAAAGAAGCTTGGTGTGAACGACAGACGCGTTATTTTAAAACATAAAAGTGCAAATGTCACAAAGTCACAAAGGAAGCAAATCTATTCACACTCACTCAGGAACCTTCATCTCACCGTCCACATGGTGACCTGCCCCCACATGGTGTGCATGTGAGTCTGTGGGAGCTTTCAGTCATTTCCATAGGTCATGGCCCCCACCACCCTACCCCCACACAGGCAGCCAGATCCATTATGGCCGGCTCTTTGTCCATGCCAGATGTGCTCTCTTCATGCGTTTGTGTGTATTGAGCAAGAGGGCCCACTGCCCTGTCTTAGATTAACCCCCCCCCCCCCTCACAAAAAAAGAAAAGAGAATCAAAAACATGGAGTTATCTGCTCAGCTGAAGGGTTTGACCTTGCAGGACGAGTCTGGAGCTGAAAGCTCAGCGACACAGAGAAACCAAACTGTGGTTTGAACACTCATAGGACACTGTCCATGACAGGAAACCTGGCTCAACGATTACACAGGGGTCTGAAAGTAAAGGCACATTCCTCACAGTACAATATGCATGTGTGTGTGTGTGTGTGTGTGTGTGTGTGTGTGTGTGTGTGTGTGTGTGTCTTCCATTCGGAGTAGAGCTGCAACTAACGATTATTTTCATAATCCATTAATCTGTCGATTATTTTCTTGATGAATCGTTTGGTCCATAAAATATCAGAAAACCTGAAACAATGTTGATTGAAATGATGATGTTCTCAAATGTCTTGTTTTGTCCACAAACCAAAATGATTCACTTTTAATGATTTCTTTGTCATCAGAGCAAAGAAATGACGAAAATACTCACATTTAAGAAGCTTAAACAATCGGAAATCTTGTTTTAATCATGAAAAAGGCTTCAAACGCTAGTAGTTGCAGATTAATTAATAATCAATTCATCGATGAATTGTTTCAGCTTTTCCACCATCATTTCAAGACAAGTGCTATTTGCAAGCAGCTGCCACGACTGTAACGTTTAGCGATGACAGCACACGGCCCATGATGCAACCTGACTCTATCTTCACGGAGAAAGAAATAGTGACGAGGAAGCTTTTTGTTCCTGCCAAACAAAGAGGAAGGTATGGATGGCCGAGCATATTGGGACTGGTGTGTGTGTGTGTGTGTGTGTGTGTGTGTGTGTGGCAGACATCTGTCTCTGCTGCTCGTATTATAAATATGCAGATGCCTGATCTAAAGGTTACACAACCAGCTGCTCCGACCCAAACAAGGCACACATACACAAAAATACTGCCATTTACGAGAGAAAGATTGAAGCTCTTAACTAAGGAGTCCAATTAAATAATCACCAAGTTCTACACGTCCTTATAAGCAGCCTGTCCACCTCTGTTGTTACACTGACATCCTGCTTCAATGCAAGCCCACTTTATTCTTCACTCTTAAAGAGAAACTTTAAAGGCCAGAGAAACTAGTTAGAGGCAGTTTTTGAGCCTCTCAAAAACAAGGATAGCTGAAAATCCACCACCAAGTCAAAACTCATGTTTGAAAATGAAATCAAAGCCATTGTCATGACATCATTCACATAAAAGGACGAGGCTCGCAGCCAGTTTTGATTCATTTTGCATCTTAAATACACGTGCGTTTGTTTTTATTATGAACTGTACATATAAATCCGTATCAAGACGGGATATATAACAAAGAATGAGATGAAATGTCGTCAAGATTGCAGGTATGTTAACTTTTGAATTAGCTTTGCCTTGCTAGCTGTCAGCTAAAGCCATGGTAGGATTCATTAGCATGCTAGTTTGGTTTATAAATCTCGGGAGCAGAATGTGCATCTGTTTTATAGAGAAGTACCAAAAGCATTCAGCATTATAGCGACCTACACTGCAAAAAATTGTTAGCATGCTAATTGCTAACAGACCTATAAGGGAGCTTTGTTATAGTGATGAAATAAATGTATATTCTCCATATATCGAGACTGAAAATGTAGATCATCCGCTGTTGTGATACTGAGATTTATAGGCCTTTCTTCATGTGAATATTAACTGTTCTCACGCATTGCTACACAAAGAGATTAACGTGAAAATTGATCATAAATTACACCATCTTGTTGTTTAATATTCAGGCAACTAGATTCTGTAAAATCTAAATTTTCATACATTTGGTGGATGAAAGATGTTGTCATCAGGGGGTGTGTCTTATACAGAAATAAACACGTCATCAATGCAGTGAAAAGAGTGGTTTGTCTATCTTATTGTCAACTATTCTGTGCAGAAAATAATTAAAAATGTAAAAAAAAAACTCACTATGGATAGAAAAATATGTGTAAGAAAGATATATAATGATGCCGCTGTGTATATTCTGTCTTCATCTGTCCTTGGTCACAATTTCTCTGTTGTCACTGCAGAAAGCCATTAGTCTTGCGACTAAAGCCACACAAGAAGACAGGGCAAAGAACTATGAGGAGGCCTTACGCCTTTATCAGATCGCTGTGGAAAATTTCCTTCATGTCATCAAATGTGAGTACTGTACTACTTTCCTCTACGTGCACATGCTACCCGTCCTTTTCTGACCCCTCTGCTGGTCATTTAATCTTCAGACGAGACCCACAGAGACAAGGCAAAGGACAGCATACGAGCCAAATGCACACAGTACCTGGACCGAGCAGAGAAGCTTAAGGAATACCTGAGGAATAAACAACAGGCCAAGAAGCCTGTGAAGGTGGCACAGAGCAATGACAAGTATGCAGCCATCTTCATAGATGCACATGTCAAACTCGGAGGTGGAATTCATTTTAACGCTCTTGTTTGTGTCGTAGGTGTAATAGTGACAGCGAGGGAGAAAACCAAGATAAGAAACTGCAGGATCAAATTATGGGTGAGTGAATGAGCATGAATTCACCCTTCTCCATCAGACTTAACCATACAGTAGTAATGTGTGGAAATGCATAACATTTAATTATTGGAGTTTGAGCACCAACTGGTGCGCAGGACTTCCCACACGTTAAAATAAAGCAAACTTAGACCAACCGTCCTGTGCTGATGTTAGCGCTGCAGAAAGTGTTACAGCAACTGTTTGCAACGGAAAAAAGTCCATCACTGTTTTCATTAAAAACTGTCGCAATATTTGACTCTGATTTGTGATAAACAAACTTGACAATAATACGTTTATGTCTGACGATATGTTTGTGTTGCAACTCTAAAAACACTTTTTTTTTTCTTTTTTTATTCTGCAGCCATGCCATCTTAATAAAAATGTATTTTACCACTCCAGGAGCAAACAAATGTTTATTAGGTCTATTATTAATAGGGTTTTTAGATTTCTTTTAAATAAGAGCAGCTGATGGCCGTTAATTGTTGCTCATTTTTTGGCCCATACATCTGGACAATTTACTTTTTTCCTCAATCTGAAGTGTATAACAGATGTATAAAAACAGACAAGCTGCGACGTCAGTGAGAAAATGCTAGAGCCCAGTCTTTGTCGCTTACAGCTTTAATATCTGTCTTTTTAGAATCTTAACATAGAGACTTTAGGATTCAGCTACATTATCAAGTACTACTATTGGTGCCAGGTGTACGGTGCTTCAAGGTCGTCAGGAATGTAACCATCTTCTTCCTGTGTGAGCAGATGCCATTGTAATGGAGAAGCCCAACATCAGCTGGAATGATGTAGCTGGCCTGGAGGGGGCCAAGGAAGCCCTGAAGGAAGCCGTCATTCTGCCCATCAAATTCCCTCACCTATTCACAGGTATTGTAATGTGTGTATTAGTAAATGCATTACACAATGTTGTTTTGTCTTATTCACACAATGGCATGTCATTTCTGTCTCTATATGGTTGCATGTTTACAATTCTCAATTCATGTTTGCATGAATAAATCGAGATATAATACGAAACACACAAATACTATGATTCCTTTAAGTGTGAAAACAATAGTCATTATATTGCATTGATAATCGCTTTATAAATCAAACAGCAGTCGTATGGTGAGGTGCCTAAAGATTCCCACCCCTATCAGAAACACTGATTTGCTCTGGTCTGCTCGAATGACCATTATCTATCGTTTTCAGGCAAGCGGACTCCATGGAGAGGCATCTTACTGTTCGGTCCTCCGGGGACGGGGAAGTCATACCTGGCCAAGGCCGTAGCCACAGAGGCCAACAACTCCACCTTTTTCTCCGTCTCTTCCTCAGACCTCATGTCCAAGTGGCTGGGAGAGAGCGAGAAGTACGACTCATCTTACGTCTCACATTTAATGGAAGTCAGAATGTGTTCAAATGAAGTGATAGTAGTACACTGCTCAGTTCATTCTTGACATGCCAATCAGTCTGTGAAAACTGCAGGGGCATAAAAACTGGCAACTTTATTTTTTTGGAAGATTTACATATGAAGTACTGACACATGGTCAGTGCTGCCTGGGCTGTGAGCACCCTCTGCATCATGAGCCCTCCCTTAACACAGGAACGATTATGTTCAATGTAGAGCTGCAACTGACGATTATTTTCATAATCGATTATTTTCTCGATTAATCGCTTGGTCCATAAATTATCAAAAAACCTTGAAAAAAATGTTCATCTGTGTTTGTCAGACCTGGAAATACTGATGTTCTCAAATGTCTTGTTTTGTCCACAAACCAAAATGATCAACTTTTAATGATTTCTTTGTTATGTGGAGCAAAAAAATGAAGAAAATATTCACATTTAAGAAGCTTAAACATCGGAAATCTTGTTTTAATCATGAAAAAAGCTTCAAACCGATTAATCGATTATCAAAATAGTCATTTCAGCTCTAGTTCAATGAAAACATGGCTATCAGCAGGGACACAAGGAAACTGATTTGTATTATTAACCAAAAAACTCACCTAACCAATGTGCAGTCAAATTAAAGAGTATGTTCATCACTTTATCTCACAGTTGGACAAGTTCTAACTGCTCACTCTACTCCATAGAGAAAGTCAGTGCTTTTAGTTTGAAGCAGCCTGGGAGCTGCTGGTCTTCTGCCGCCTCATTTGTCTCGTTTGTGTTACTTTGGTAAAACCAAACACTGAAAATTAGAGAACAGCACGTTTGAAGTGATTAATCGCAGATTTTCTCTATGGAATTACCTCATACAACTACCACTTAAAAAACATTGGTGAGGCCAGAGACAGTATTCCACTTTTAATGACCACAACACTCAGTAAACATCATGTTCAAACCAGAGCAGCAGTCACCCGTCCCTGTCCCTTTGTCTCATTTTGTCCTTCTCTTCCCTGTCTTTCAGGCTAGTGAAGAGTCTTTTTGACCTGGCTCGCCAACACAAACCCTCCATCATCTTTATTGATGAGGTGGACTCACTGTGTGGCTCCAGGAATGAGAACGAGAGCGAGGCTGCCCGTCGCATAAAGACAGAGTTCCTGGTCCAGATGCAGGGTGAGCCAGTGATGATCAGACTGGTGCACAGCTAAAAATGTACAGAATTTAATATATACTGTACACATGAAAGCAGACGACTACTAAATCGTGTGAAGTAGGACAATGAGGGGAATCAACACATGTTTTATGACGACAGACTGCTCTCTGGTTCTGTAGGTGTGGGAAACAACATTGATGGTGTCTTGGTGCTGGGAGCCACCAACATCCCCTGGGTGCTTGATGCTGCCATACGCAGAAGGTCAGCGGTCACTGTGAGACTCCACCAGTTTGTTATTCATGTTTATTTCAAGGTCTTTTTGGATGGATACATTCACAGCAAGGATGTAACCAGTGTTGGCTCATGTTTACAAAAACGATAACATCAAACATGACAGTGATATCAGTCCTGGTGACACCAACATCTTAAATTTGGCATCCATACGATGATTAAATCATCGATTTCACTAACGCCATGTTTGACTTCTTCAGTATTCATGTAGCCCTGGTCAACTAACAGAGAAACAGCAATGGTGAAAGGTCCAGTCTCTAAAACCACCGGGAGTTTACCAATGTCTCCATTTTCAGAGCTCCTCCCTCCTCAGATCCATACGTATATAAAATCTGTCAGTGTCTATAATTATGGATGTCTGGTCATTGTGCGACTAAACTGAACTCCGCCCGGGACTCGTTCGGCAGGTTTGAGAAGCGCATCTACATCCCACTGCCAGAGGAGCCGGCTCGGGCTCAGATGTTTCGCCTTCATCTGGGCAACACCCCTCACAGTCTGAGCCCGGCCAACCTGTCGCAGCTCGCCCACAACACAGACGGCTACTCAGGAGCCGACATCAGCATCATCGTCCGGGACGCTCTCATGCAGCCAGTCAGGAAGGTCCAGTCTGCTACACACTTCAAAAAGGTGGGCACATCAAAGACAGCATTTACTGTAGTCATTGGTATGTTTAATCCTAATTTTTACCCACCTGACTAGAATTGGTCAGGTGGGTCGGTTATTAAGTACCAATAACTGGAGCCTAAAAGCACTTGTATGGAATTCTTTTTACTCATTTTTTAAATTCTGTTTTGAGTTTGTCATGTCTGTGTTGTCTGTAAAATATTCCAATTAAAATCCCATTTCAATTAAATAATCACTTTTTTTTACAGATTCAGGGTCCGTCCCGCAGCAACAACCAGGTGATGGTGGATGACCTCTTGACCCCGTGTTCCCCTGGCGAACCTGAAGCCATAGAGATGACCTGGATTGATGTACCTAGTGATAAGCTACTGGAGCCCATAGTATGCATGGTGAGGTAAACAGTAGCTGGTTTTCTAAAGCGTAGAAATTCTTAGAAAACAAAAAAAAGGTCACGTCCAAACTGGACAGACATCAAGTCAAGGGGAAAGTTCAGGGATTTTGTTATGGTAAGGGCTTATGGGATGCTAATGTACAGTTGTGCGTTACGTAACACCAGAATGGCAACCAGTAATTTGAGCTGCTCGTTAAAGGCTGCTCTGTTGTGATGTCAAAGTCACCCCAACAGGTGGTTGAAGATAGTAGTTCAGGCTTTTTGATGTGTGGTCATATGAGTCTGTGCTGACTGTGTCACCCACATTCCCTTTATCAAGTCTGAGACAGAAAAAAAACACTGTTGTCAGCAGGAAACCCAAGGAAAATCTGACTTTAGCCACTTAAAAGCCACCCCTAATAAAATCTACACCAGCTGAATTCACAGAAAAACCAAATTATCCATTTAACTTGGGCCACAAGGGGAAAATGTTAAGAGATGGTGTCTCTCCCTTCTTTGCAGTCAGACATGCTGCGCTCTCTGTCCACTACCCGTCCCACGGTCAGAAGTGAAGACCTGCTGAAGATCCAGAAGTTCACAGAGGACTTTGGGATGGAGGGCTAAGGGACATAGAAGAGGATCAAACCCCACCCCCTCCTCCACCGCTGCACTATGCTATTCCATCTCTTTGTTGAGCACTTGTAGGATGCTGTCCAGGAGCACCAAAAGAAAACATTTGTGAGACGATACCTGGACAACAGAGCCCATATTGTTTACAGCAACACACTCGGCGAACTTTTCATCTAATCAAGAAAAGCTTGAAGTTTGTCCTTACGGCGAGCTAATGTTCTCTCTGACTGACAGCTGTTACATTGCGTTGCCATTGTGTACTTTTGCTTTGGATGTGCGGTCAAGGTGTGAAGGATGGAAACCTTAAAAAGAAACAAAAGAACTTGGAACATGGCCAGCTAAATGAGTGTGTGTGCATCTGTGTTTTAATTAAACGTGCATTTAACGTAAATGTATAAACCTGTTTTAATATAAACATGTTGTAAGAGTCATATTATGTTGTTCTATGACAATGAAGAGTTAAATTTGACCTTTACAGCTGTCAAGTTTCCAGCATCCTTATTCATTTTTATAGGAAAAAAATAGGCAAAATTTTAAATGTACAATAAAATGCCATCGAGTAATGGGGAATTTTAATAATGCATCTTAGTTGACCCCAGTGGAAAATTTAATTCTTTAACATAATCATATTTCACCTCAACTTAAATGCCCTGGTACACGGCCCTCCATTTACACAGCATTGTGTCTGCTGGCAGTCCAACAGCTGGTCGCTCACTGACAAACACACGAGGAGTGAATAAGAACAGGGTGAAGCAGGATCAGTGAGTGAGGCACCAGAGGAAGTTAATGGAGGCCGGAGAGGGTAGTGGTGTTTGAAACCGTTGACTCACAGCTCGGACTGAACCAGCTGACTGGCTGCTGTGGAGCCTGGCCCCTTGGTCCTATGTCCACAACAACCGTGGTTATCACAGGCTGCTCTGCAACAAGCTCAACATCCAAATAACTCATGTGAAAACAGCTTTCCACAGCCCATCATTGCACTGGCCACAGACAAGCTAAAGCATGAAATTCAGTACGAAATGAGACAATTATGTGGGAGCATGATGTGTAATGATGCGTGACCATGGATGTCTGAAGCGGTAAATTTCATTTAAGGCTATTTTTCAGTTCAAACTGGAAGAAAATGATAGTCGGTGATGTTTCTCCATCAATAATTCTAACTCTCCAACTTCTCTCCATAGCAATTCAGCTGCTTTCAGACCTGCACTGAAGTCAAGTCAAAGACAAAATATGGACAATTTCCATAACCTTCCATTTTCTGGATATTTGTGCCTTCGCTTTAAAGCAGAAAACTACAGGTCAAACACGTTGAATTGACTGAAAAGACTATTAAGAAAAGGATTTTTAAGTGAATTATTTTGTGATGAGGAATCTGTGAAGTCAGGTCAGACTAAACCTTTGGTGAGTCTCAAGACTGCCTGAAAAATCTAATAATTGTTCTAATATGAATATTTATTATGCAGTTATGTAGAGTTAGGAACTCTCCCTGTGTTCATTAGAAGCTGTTTTTTTCACTTCTTTTCCACTAAAGTGAGACCATTTAATTTTAACATAAAGGATATTTTTGTTCAGCTGCTCTGTGCTCAGCCGGGTGCAAAGTTAAGTCTGCCAAAATATAACACTGACTTTTAAGAGCACTTTGCAAAAGATCGGCAATTAATATAATGCCAGTGAAAGTCAATTTCTTTGGGGGGGATGAGCAGACTGGCTCCGAAGAAGCTGTCGATGGTTTGTTGTTTTTATGCAGATAAGACTGTGTGACTTTTGTCTTTCAATTTTCCCTGAGCTTCCTTTTCCAACAAATTCATAGCTAACCAATCAGAACGAGTGTTGTTGATGACATACAGTCCAAACATTAAACACAGCGGCGGATCGCTTGATTGTGTTTGTATCCCAAACTTTTTAATAAACAAGAAAAAAACGAGACGTGTGGAGAGGGATTGCAATGGTGGGATGATGTATGTCTCATAATTTATTTATTTCTTCGCATCTCGCTTGGTGTGAGTTGCAATATGCACCCAAATTATCCACACTTTCACTCAAACTAACTCTTATTCATTCACATTTGCATGTCAGTGGCCTGCGGGTTCCTCTACATTCTTGAATAAACAGATTGCGATGCCATGAGGAAATACAGCGTCGGGTCTATGATAATGTTAAGGCTGCTTTGGCCAAGACTGACACAGAAACAAGAACCCAGGCATGACTGTGCTGAATCTGGTGATATGTGATGTGTAACTGTAACCCTACATTAAGAAATGTATGCTGTGTTTTAAACAAAATAAATGGGTATAAAATGGATGGTAATATTTATCAAGAGAAGTGCTCCGTGTATCATTGGAGTCTGTCCAACAGTCGGGACTATGGCCAGCCCCGACACTGAGCTTTATCAGGGAGCAGTTGAAGTCAAGAGCTTGGGTTGGTCATCTCTTTCTGAAACAAACTAAGTGTTATTAAAATGGTTATCATTACCTTGATCACCCAAATCATGCTTCACAGTGCAGCCTCCTGGCATCTGCTGTAAAAAATACTCACCGAGACTAATACTGCTGTTTTTCACTAATTACTACTAATAACTGTAACCAGTTCATTTTAAGGATCTTTCTTGTTCAGCTGCTCTGTGCTCAGCCGGGTGCAAAGTTAAGTCTGTCAAAATAGTGCACTGACTCTTAAGAGTGCTTCTGTCATTTGAGAGCACTTTGCAAAAGATCGCCACTTAATATAACTACATGATGCCAGTGAAAGTCATTTAATGTCTTTGGGAGGATGAGCACTCTGGCTCAGAAGAAGCTGTCGATGGTTTGATGGTTTTTTACACACATAAGCCTCACCTCTGCTTAATTCAAAGCATCCAACTGTAAACAAACAATAAGTCACCTTACGGAGAATGGAGTGTCTTGGCTTGTGCGTGCTGCAGTGACTATGCATTCAAACTTTGGACAGCAGTGTCTCTGTGGAAAGGGTAAGTCACCTCATGCATACAAATACTACCTAGAACAAGTCTTCTTCAAAACAGTAAAGAAAGCAGTTTATCAAGATTTACTGCTTGGATTTGCTAGTAGCACTGTAGTTGTGGTTCCCAACCCCAGTTAAAGTTAGTATAGTAAAGTCCTTTATTGTCATTGTAAGGCAGTCTAAAGGCGATATAGTGACAAACATGATTTTGCTATTGTAGACTTGAGCTGGTTTCCATTTTATGTAAAACATATGTCAAGTGGCTAAAATCACTTCCCTTTTATCACTGCTCGCAGCCATGTCTTCAAAAGACTGAATTGTCAGTACAGTAGCAAGCAACTCTTCTTGTATGCATGCCACCATTTTGAGACCGGTTGTGTGAATGTGCCAAATACATACATCCTGATCTAGTTCACATGTAAAGAACATCCTCCAAGCAGTGTACAACAAAAACACTCTGTGCCACTCTCGCCAGCTACAACAATCTAACTGAGGTTTAACTTCCTCATCCAACCAACGCAGAATCAGCAGCAGAGCTTGTGATTCTCTGGCCGAGGCATGAAGGAGAGCAGAGTGGGGGGGGGGGGGGGGGGGGGGGCTGTTCATTAACGCATTGGTGCCTTTGAATCCACTGGCTACTGGCATGGCTACAACCTCTCAAATTAGTTGTGGTCCCATGGACCAGGACAACAGGAGTCCAGGGTCACCCACATGCCTGGCATTCCTCCACTGCTAGTATTGACAGCAGCAACACATAGCACCCAGAAAAACAACGCTCAACAAGCATTTCATGGAAACACTCAACTGATACAAACAAGAGGAGGGGAAGAATATTGTGCAGAAGAAATGTAGTGCAAAATATTGACATGCTGCAGTCTCAAGGGGAGTTTCACCATCTCAGTTTCAAGATGATAAAACTGTCTGTTGAACCCGACAGAAAAGAGGAAGCAACCCAACACATTATTATGAAGAACCTCATGACTATTGTCTGATGTGTTGTATTCTGCGTCTCATGAAGTACAAACCACTTTGAATCCAGCACATAAGTTAAAAGCAGTTCAATATTGATGTTGAAAAAATGAAAAAATGACTTATCCCACACTAGAGGATTTTCAAATCTGACCTGATTTTAAAAACATGTGAGACTACAGACACGACAAGAATTGTAACTGATGTTTTCATCATGAGAAAGCACAGACTAGACGATCCAGTACAGACGCAGGTCTACACATCTGGCGTTTAACCCTAACCCTTAATAATTAACCCTAATCCTAACCCAACGTTTTCAGGGGAGAAATTCCAGGGATTGGGGATCACACAGAATTTTGCATGATTTAAACATGACTTCAGAATGTAAAGATTCACGTTGGGTGTGAAAGTTGTGAAATAACAACTTTATTGCTTATGTGAGTGACAAACCTTAATTCTAACGTGAAATACTTTATATTAATAAGATAACAATTATTCACCCTGAGAACATTCTGGAGGAATGAAACATTTATAAATACAATTTGACCCAGTGTTCCCTCTCTTTACTGATATAAAGTAAATGAAAAGACAGTATCAATCACAGCTCAGCTTAAGGACAAGATGAGACCAAGAGAAAAAGGATAGAAGACAATAAGAGCAGGTAAACTGCTGACGGAGGCGCTTCTCAGAGGCGGGAGTACATACTTGTACGTACGACGGAGTATTCCGTACGACACACCAACAACTAGAAATAAAACCTTTTGTGTCACAGAACACCGTTTTAAGATCATTCGAGGCGAGAAATGTGTCATTTAGAATTTAAAAATGTGATGTAGCCCGCAGAGACCATATACATTCAAAACCAAACTGTATCTACCAGAACTACTGAAACCAAAAGATACAGTAGTTCAGTGCCAGATCCACTTCCTCTTCATTTCTCGTACTGAAATTGCAAAAATGCTGAAATGTCCTTCTCGGTACATAGTGTACTGCAAGGTGTACACCAACACTACATGACAATGGGACACAGACGTTGTAGGATATGTGCCTCAAAATCTCAAGACATTTTATTACTAGTGACAAGAACAACGGAGATAACAGAGTAAACCATCTCTCCACGTCCCCTCACGGAAAGACCGTTGGGAACAACTGGGAGTTTCCTTTGACATCCATTTGCATCTAGCTGTGAGTGCTGACACAGCACTTGTCTACTCCAACTGAATGAGAACCATTTACCTACTGTGACTAAATAGGGCGAGAGGAGGACACAACACTTGAAATTGGAGGGTGGGAGGACTGAAGGAAGGAGAGGGAGAAACAAGTGACAGAGCCGAGGAGATGGAGGGATGACAGAGGCTGGGAGGAAGAGGAGAGCGACAGTGACAACACCTTATTTAACCCGGTGCTGGGGCTTGGATGTTGTGTGTGAGCGGCAGGGGTGTGGTGCTGCACACGCACAACATCCGCGCAACACGTACGAGGTGTCATGTAAGGTACTCTCTGCTGAAATGAACCTCTGTGAACACATATAATGCGATATCATGCACAGACGGTTTATTCAGGACATTCACATTACTGTGGAAATAGTCACAGTATGTGGTTTTCCTAATCTATGGGTCAGATTATCCGCGTCTATTATCTTGCATCCTTTTCTGATGTTAATGTCACATCTCCGAACGCGGACTCACGCCATGACAATCCCATTCCCGGACAAAGAAAGGCAGAATTCTCTACCTCCATGCGTGTGCATGAGCCTGCATATCAATCTGCAAGGCAGCGCTGGGCTGTATGTATATAAATGTACACATGTATAGATTTTGTGAACACACATGCCACGCTTGTGGCACAAGGGGGTTCTGATGAGAGCTTTATGCATGCCGCCTTTATGCGAGCCTCCATTCATGATGAGGCTCGCTTTTCCCTCGCTCTCTCTTTACACACAAAGGAATGTCACACAAAGGAAAAGTCTGCAAGTCAACGGGAAAACACACACACACACACACTATCAAGCTATTTATGCCTATGAGTAAAAAAACCATCTTCCACTGAAGTCACACACCGACAGCTGGAACAAAGGAAATCGCCAGATTCACGGCAAAAACATAAATAAATAAAGACAGGGAGGATGAGTGGCAGCAGCAGCAGTGGTCATTCCACACTCTCTGATAAGGAAAATTCACAAATCGCTTAAAAAGGTCCCTCAAGGGGCATTTCCATCCTTTTGGTGTAACGAGGCAGCCCATTTAACCCCCCCCCCCCCACACACACACACACACACACACCACCTGCAATCTTCTCTTCAGCTATGATTTAGTGTCACAAACCACAGCTAGCAACACAAAGCTCTTACAGGTGAAACAATATTTGGGCATTTTAACAGATTGTCTTCTATTTCATGAAAGTCGTGCATTTGTACGAGTTTCCATCCACAACTGTTGAGCTAATGTTGGGAGATAGTTTCCAGAGAAAAGCAGTAAACGAGAACAACAATACTGTTCAATACCATAGCTGTTGATACATAGTGATGCTCTAATAAATCACTCTGGGTTTTCCCATTTTTAAATGATTCTGAATCCGTTTCAAATGTACTTGTTCACATTTACACTTTTATTTATCAATTCACTAACTTTTCCATCTCCAACAACCATAACAACGTTTATGTGACAATTCACTCTTTTTTTCGCGTTTCCAAAACAACGTCATGTGTTTAGAAGTGTATCTGTGGATTATATCACAGACCTTCCTATTCCACAGCAACATTAAATAAACTATTCACTGAATGTTGTTTGGTTCATCTGAGTTCACTGTTAAACGGACAGAACGTTTCAATCGCGATTAATCGCGTAACTGAGCATTGCGTCTGTTTGACCGAGTGCAACACCGTTATCTCCCAGTATAGGACGACATATAGGAGACTCACGGCTGGACACGTACACGGAAAAATGTCAAACGCGTGCGTCTCAGTGAGAGGCTGCTGTGGACAGGAGACAGCAGCTCAAAGCTAGCAGACAAATGTGGTGCAGAGAAGACGTGGATGTGTCACAGGCGGCAGTTTGACCGGGGAAAGCCGGGGGATTGAGGCTCATACTCCGGGCACTTGGCTGTGATCGTGTCAGAGACGGAGGTGACGGAGGTAACGGTACCCACGGTACCCACGGTGTCCTGGAATAACTTCCACTGTTCAACTACAATCACCACAGCAATGATACGTGTTACGAGCAGCGAGTAAATGAACAGCCAGTGTTTGACCCCAAAAAAGCAAACATTCACTCGGATGCTTCCAACTTTGTGTCAGCGACACTGTGGGACTGTGTGGGACCGTGTGGGTCTGTGCTCCGCGGCTCTTTGTTGGCAAAGCTCAGCCCACGAGCAGGGACTCAAACCCCCGCCGAGGAAACACCAGCTCCGGTCGTGAACGGCAGGCGTGGGCCCTTCTCTCGAGTCAGCGTGACTTTTTAACTCGCTGCTCTTATTTCTCCCCCAGACAATAAACATTCCTGAGACAGGCAACGGCAGGCTGGCCGCCGACCCTGCGCCATCTTAGACACACACACACACACACACACACACACACACACACACACACACACACTCACTCTCTGCTTCTTCGGGTTCTTGAACAAAGAGAATTTGTCACGGAACAGAACAAACACCGACAGAGAAACTTTCCACAAACACGCCACCAGGGCACAGACACACGACTCCATGCCGTCCAATAAAAGGCACTTACCGCTATTTTCCTGTATCCTCGTGCCGAGTAGAAGGACGAGCGAGAGGCATAGTAATGCGTCCATCGTGGCTACGGACCAGACTGGCAGACCACGGCTAACTTCTCCCTGTGCTGCGGATGGGACGCGCTGATTGGCTCACAGCACGGATAGCCCCGCCTTTCCAGCGTTTGGTGCGGAGAGGAGCGACGCTGATTGGCGGAGAGATCTTGCCACGCCCCGCCCCACTGGAGCAACTCTACCACTGCTGTAAACAAACGCTGTGACCATTCACAATAATGACAAAGTCGAAAATAATAAGTCACATTATGCAACATGTCCGTAAAAAACAACATCTAGTTTTCTGACACAACTAAGTAACTCCCTCAAACTAGACTGTTATAACTACCTGTTATCACTGTTATCATTGTTTATTATCTATTGTTGAGCTCCTGTAACGCCGTTTTCTCTCCACTGTGAGATAAATAAAAGCTATCTTATCTTATCTTATCTTAATCAGGAACCATCATCTCTGTAATCCATGTTTGTATTGTTGGTGTTCAGTCTGCACCAGTGAACTTTGCTTCAGGTGCTGTCGTTTATTGTCAGAAGATCTTCTTCACTGTTCCTACTACAGTATCTCACATGGAACGACAGGGTCTTTATGGGGGTTTTTATGGACTGAAACATCTGGCTATCATTTCACCAATATATCCGATGTCCCCTGATTCTTTATTTGGCATTTACCTTCCACAGTGTTGTGTGTTTGTTCTCATTTTTAGCTATTTATTCAAAGTTTTATGTATGTTTTCTTTGTTATTGCACCTATTCTTATTTTTCTATTCATGTATTCATTTATTTATACAGTATATGTTTTGAAAAATAAAAAAAGAATGATATTCAGAATAAAAAAAGAGGCAGTATTCAAAGTTATTATGATTATTATATTACTATTATCATCATCATCTACCACTTTATCCTCTGCCAGAGGGTCACGGGGGGTGCTGTGCCAATCTCAGCTACATCGGGCGATAGGCGGGGTACACCCTGGACAGTTCTATTACTATTATGATTACTATTATTACTCATTCCCTTTCAATTGTCGCCCAGAAGTGACAGTTTCCTGTTGATAAATCCGACTGTGTGTGGAACAGAGGGGTGCCAGAAAGTGGGACAGTATGGATCAAATATTTTCAAACCCTTCACAGCCTTTGACAAGTGAAATGCAAATAGTTGCAGAAAACGCCAACGTGGACCAAAATATACCCCTTGCCAGGGATGGGGCTTAACACATTTTATCATGTGACCATTCAGGTCAACTGGACATCCATGTGCCAGTGTAAACAGGAAGCTGGTCATTTGTTTAGAAAGTACTACCAACAAAACAACAACAACAATGGTGAAAAGTAAGAACTTCTGTAAGAAGACCAACAATGAGCTGAAACTGAAACTGAAAGTAAGCTTCTTGTCGTAGGTGAAGGTCTTCATCTGTGCCTGTCCAGCAGCATTTAAAAATGCTTCTGGATTCTAAAATGCTGACATAGTGTGGAAGGCAAGTGTATCCACAGCAGAACTGAGAGTATGTTTTATTTAGGAAGTGTGAATGTTTCCTGTGGAGAAAAAACACATTGCTTTTAAATGTTTGCTGCCAGATTTAGCATATTGCTTTTTTTCCCCATGAAAAGGATCATAAATATATGACTGGTGTCACACAGCAGTTTTCTTTAAATAGAAACGTATGTATGTATGAGTGGCCTGTTTGAGACAGTCGAGGGGGAAACTTGTGAGTGTAAGAGGAAGATAACACTCATGTGATGTTGCCAGATTTAAATACTGTGTAACAAATGTGGCACTGACTGAGGGAACATAACACAGTCACTGCAGCTCACACTCAAGATTCCCATCAGACTTTGTTCCAAAGCCTGTGGCTCCTCCTTTGTCTCGTCCACGTTCATACCACGTCTTCATTAGACACACACACACACACACACACACTTTAACCTGGTCACTGTTGCCCCTTCCTCTTGATGCACACACACACATGCATGCACACACACGCACCCCCCCTATTACCCAGAGAGTGTGACAGAGATTGATGATGGCCTATTATTTGATGTCCAACTGAGCCCTGCATGGAACAGTACACACACACACACACACACACACACACATTCTCGAGAATCACTCTTACTGAGGACACTCAGATATAATGCATTCCCTAATGCCTTACTTTAACCCTTAACCTAACCAAATTCTTTACCTCAAACACCCTTTAAAGTTGTGAGGACCAGACAAAATGTCCTCACTCCCTATTGTTGTACAGTTGTTGGTCCTCACAAAGACACACATACAAGAACATACATGCACACATTTGCACAGCTATCCTTTTAAGGACCCTCAATGACTTGCATTAATTTGTGGCACTTTTCACAGTTCTAGCATGACTCAGCACGGCTCAACTCTACTCGCCTTATTTGCTTCTCCATTAGTGATAGTGTCTGGTACCTGGTGCTTTATTTGGCACCAGCTCTGGAGAGGTTGCAAACTGAGCCGATACTAAAGTGATGACGTCAACAGACTGCCGGCCACTGTGAGTGTTGTCAAAGGAAGTCATGAGCGTGATGTTTGGCGTAGGAATCAAACCGAAGATCAGCAGATCAGTTAAAATGAGTCTAAAATCCTGATACGATGCCTTCATCGCCAACAGTTAGCAAGGACAACAGAGGAGTTTGATGTATTTCCTGACAGCGCTGCTGAAAGCCAGTGATTGTGAGCTGAATCACAACCTCAGCTTCAGCCGTATTTTTACTCACGTTGAGAAGGTACTATGGAGTAATGGTAAACAACGTGTCTGGTACCTAAACTGTGTGGGGTTGAGCTGTGCTGAGCCAAGTCATGCTAGAACTGCATCGTGGGAAAGTGCCACTGGACAGACCAAAGCGTTACCTTTGACCTTAACCATAACCAGTTAATACCTAATCCCAACCTTAACCTAACCACAGTTCAACTATGAGTCCTTAACTTCCTAAGTTAAGTTCCTAAGAAACAGGGTTCTGCCTCTTGGACCAGGTTTTGGTCTCTGTGAGTTAACGATAGAGGTACACATACAAGTTTGTATAGCTGTACTTGTAAGGACACTTATCCTAACCACAACCATCATGACTCATCAAGACTAACCTTAACCTTAAAGGAGCTTTATGTGAAAAATGTCTTCTATCATAAAGTGACCATGATACTGGTTGGTTTCACGGGAACACGGAACAGCCAGTTTATTCACCTTTTTATTTGAAGGAGTATAAGTGTTCATGCATGGGTGACGGCTAACTTCACTCTTTACATTATGGGGACTTGATTTTTGTTCCAATAATGAAGACAAGTCTCCATAATGTGACTGTGTGAACAGGTCCCCACAACATGAGTAATACCTGAAACACACACACACACATACTGAAAGATAGCAGCTGCTTTTATCCATGCATGCAGGTCAGGTTTTACTGCTTGTACCTTTCCTTTCTCCTTTGAATTTACAACGTTGGCATTTACCTGATGTATTCAACCAGAGCGACTTACAGTGCCTCGAGCAGCAGAAAATTTATTAAAACAAACAAACAAACAACTAATACTGAGTATAATAAAGTCGTTCACCAGTCTTGCTCAAGGACACTTCAGAGGGTAGACTAGAGGAGCCAGGGATTGAACCCCCAACGTTCCAGTTTGAAGATCTGCTCAGCCACTATGGCCGATCCATCATCACCCTCATTGCTGCATGAGACCAGGGTCATATTTCTTGCTTTTGTGTGTTGTGAATGTCTTCATTCACGTTCATGCGAGCTCTTTGTGGAAGAACAAAAGCACCTCCATATTGTTGCTCATGCTTCCTGTAGCACAACACGAAGAAGACGGTTAGCATTGGAGCTTGCTGAGGTTATGTGAGGACGACTGCTGGCACTTCCACCGGAGTTAGAGAGAAGTGAGTGTTTGACGTAAGTGGATAAAAAATCGGCAAGTCAGTTTTTCACCTGGGCTGTGGTTATAAAGCAGTTACTGCATATCACCACTAGGACACGCCAAAGCACCGTTCTCATGCCTGATACCATTATTTAAAAAGATTCACTTAAATGTAAATGAAACAAAATCACGTTGCCCATTGAAATGAATTGTATGAGAAACTGCAAACAACACATATTTTCTTACAGTTTCCACGTTCTGTCGGGTCCAAGCCCTTGTGCTCGTGACCCGTCTCACTAAAGTCCTCCGGTTCTGGTTCAACATTTGGACACAGGAAGAATGTGAACATTGAATAGCTCTTGAGTCGTTGTGTCGTGCAAAACAATGCTACAATGTCACCGTGTGACGAGAAACATGTGGTCAGAGACACCGTTAAAGTCATTTTACACGACTGAACTGACAAATACACATGTGGAGCTGCTCATCTCATACCAGCCATTTACACCGTGAGCCTCATGCTGTGCTAATTCCAGTCATTAGTGTTGATGAGCTTTGTAACACTGGTGCATATTTTTAAAGTCTAGACTGTATGCTGCGTGTGCACAAGGGACAGCGGTCACATGGAGGATAAGTCCCAGGATGCACTGGACGCTTGGTGCCTCAGTGTTTTAATCCCTGATCACTTGGAGTCGGTCTGAGCTGACCACGGTGGCAGCTTTAGTGCTGTTGCCACTAGCAACAATAGCATAAATGCCACTATTACCATGAGAGCAGCTGTCAGTGGAATCCTCGAGTTCAAATCTAGGTTAAATAGCTCTAAATTCTGACAGCGCCCACTGATCTCCAGTGTTTGCTCAGTGATTCAATCTCAGGCTCTGACAGTAAATCTGAAAACCGTGATGAAAACCGTTCTAACGGTCAGAGCTGCACAAAGACGTGTTTCCTCTTTGCTTGCGAGGTCATGTCCCCATCGCCCCTTTTCCACTATTGACAGCAGCTTTAACAACTGCATTACTTTTTAGCAGGGGGCTAAAACATGTGTGAAAAATGAGGTTACACTTCTGTGCTGTCTGTTGTTACTAAGCAACCAAAACCTGGGAGCTGCTGGAATGTCTGTGCAGTTCCAGCAGCATCACTGAATTAATGAATACATCCAATAATCATAATGCTAATATATTTTTATTTCTATAGCACTTTTAAAAATGATGATAGAGATCAGATGTCTGAATGTCAATAGGACTTTTCCGTGTGTGATACTGATTACAACACATGTATTTACTCGTGGTGTCGTGTGTTAGGAAACTCAAGTTTGAGCAGATGTTATGAGACTCTGAACATTTCCTTATTTCATCATTTCAAAAAAACATTTGGTGTCATGATGATAAAATTTAGTCTCAATCTACTTCCTCAGTGTGAACTCTGGGCTCGTTTAGTTGAACACAAAGCTGATATTCTTGCAGGAATTGAAGAAAGAAACACAAAGATCTTCCTCAACAGCTCTGAGTCTCTCTGTTTTCATGCAGCTCGCCTAGACAGGTTGTGGAGAAAGGGAGCAGAGCTGAAATAGCTTTGTTTGCCAGAATGAGGAACTCTTTGGCAGCAGTCAGCCAAAAACAGTCCAAAGGTAGATCCTCAAAGCTCAGCTTTAGACCACGATTTAGTCTCAGTTCAGTTATTTCTTCCTGCTCCTGCAAAGTCAAGTCCTTTCACACTGCAGTATATGGGTTCCTAACTCAGTCAAGGCCATCAGTGGAAAGTGAAGGGAAATAACATGACAGTGATGTTGTCTCACACAGTGCAGCACCGTTGACACCCTGACATTTCTGTTGTTTCCAGAGCTGCACCTTTGAACCAAATCCCTTTATTTATCTGTACTGTTCAGGTCATTCAGGTGTTAAATCTGCCAGATATGCCAGTCACTCATGCACACCACTCGTCACTTAAGAGCAACTTAGCGGCCACATACTTCTCCCAGGAGAGCCACCGTGTGGAGCAATAACACTTTACTTTATGTGACAGCGGCGTTGGCACGGTTGGTTCCCCAGTAAAAGTAAATCCAAAGGCAAGATCACTTTCATTGTATTTCTTCTGCAAATATTTATCCCTCACTATTACTTACGCTACCTCACTCGAAGCACGACCATGTTCTTCTGTATTTAGCGCGATACGTCCAGCAGGTGGCAGTGGGACGTTCAACTGCCCTCTAGTAGAAGAACATTTAATAATTCTGCCTGTCACTACACGACGCTCGTTTAACGTTCCAATCAGGTGAACTTGGATAATCTTCCACGGCACACCTGATGATTTCTCACAGTAATTACTACCCATGGTCTGATGCACTTCTAGGCTGTAGATTTTCAACTCAAACCCATTCACATGCTGCAGTCAGGAGCAGTTAAGTGTCTTGCCCAAGGACACGTCGGCATGTAGACCAGCCCACAAACCCATAACCGTCAAGTCAAAGATGACTCGCTGTGTGTGATATTTACAGTTTACAGGTCATATCACATTTTGACCAGTATCACACTGATACCTGAGGACTGAGCAGCTCATTCCTTGTTATTATAAGGTGCTTACAGGGATTTATTTATGGACTTGTTGCTGTAACTCTGACTTTATGCAGCAGCTGGTGCAGTTAGAGGTTCTGGACCTCAGAAACCTTCGGGCAGGGCATTTAACATCCTTTTATGGCACAGTATTTATTCTCTGAAAAAACCCTTTGACTCAGGTCTGCATCCTGGTTCCTGGTATGCTGCCTTTGCTTCGAAGAGCAACTGATGTATGGAATCATTTCCAGCACTCCTCATGACTGTTAACCTCGCTGGGCTGTTGGAGCTTTAAAAACCCTCTAAGCCTTGGGGCTAATGAAAACTCAAAATGACACACTGAGGAATTGTTGCACTAAATCTGAAGATGGATCTTAAAGGTATGTTTGGAGACTGGGTGGTGGGTGGGTATACAGGTAATTTGAAAGCATCTCAATACTCGCCGGATGTCATCTTTCTCCTAAGTGGTATAATAACACCTCTTTACTGTGGCGGGGCAATCAGTCTGCCAGTGGAGGATCTAACCATTTACATGCAGAAACATGAAGGGACACAGTGGAGTGTGGGAGAATATTCTTCACGCTAAATAATGTCTGAATATTAACTGAATCCAAAATTCCGACCATGCATATTTAATGCTGGACATACAGTATTCTTAAATGGACAAGAAACACGCACATAAACACACAGACAATCACACACAATCTAAGATTTAACACGGTAAACAAACATTCCACAAACTGTAAACTGAGCAGGCAAAAATCTAATTATTATAAACTAAATGAGAAATGAACAATGAATGCTCTGCTAAATGAAGCAGAAAAACATCATGCCGAGTCCGACTCCTCTAAATTAAGACGAGTTCACACACTTTGAACTTTGAAATAAATGATGGAAATAAGTGCAAACGTATGAAAACACACGGCTCGGTCCAAATGTCATGATACTCCGTTTATGTCCGTTTGCTCAGAATCTGCGTTCACGGGAACCGTAACCAAGGTAACAGTTATATGAGGTTTACTTTTCCCCTTTATTCCTTTTGTATATATGTATATTATAGACTTCAAGTAAGATATATTTAATTTGAACATTTTTCTATCCAGTGCTCAAAAGCATTCATCTCTGTATTGACTTGCTCTTCTCTCCTCTCCCTCACAGTGCTGGCAGCTTAGGTACACATTGTCATCATCTGCTGCAGCTGTAAGTTCTGACAGTGGCTCTGATCCAACGATAATGTGGCAGCATGATGATCATCATCAGCCACCGTCTGTCAATTCACTCATTCGTTTCATGACAAATGTTTTAAATAGTAAGATCTTGTCACTGTTTTTGTTCATATGTAACCATGATACCTTTACTTTATTTAGTCCTGTCATAAAATACTCAATGATTAATGACATCCTGAAATGAAAAGAGAAATAAGAATGTTCTTCTGACCTGATACAAAGGAACAAGTTGCTATACAAAGTCACGTTTTCTCTCTGGGGAAGAACAGTGACAAAATACTATGTTTTCTAAAACACTAAATCAATCCATAACAGCAGCAGCATCAGCAGCATAAGCAGCAGCAGCAGCAGCAGCAGCAGCAGCAGCAGCAGCAGATTTAATCATGGATCTGTGAGGGGGGAAATGCAGACAGATTCAAATACACCTGTTTTTTGTTTCCACTGTCAACAACATCATGCAGATTGCGGACGCCTCTGAAAAGCTCCGATCTGTTGAAAACATCTTTATTCATGCAGAGAATGAAAAGAGTGGTGCAAAGACGTTCATGCAACAACAGATGCTCCTCTGTGAGAATCAAGGTCCTGAACAGTAAACAGTGTAAACAAAGAAGAAAGAATAAGACTTAATAATAATGAGATAGTATAATAATCATAATACTTAGACACTAGCGGGACAATGACATGATTATAAAATATATACACTACATACTAATGTATTTATTATGTAGTTGAAAATCTCACATTAACCTCCAATCAGCACAGACTGTTGCCTCCACACGCTCGTGTGTCATCAGACAAAAGGACGATGTCTGCAGTACAACAACAGTTACATGGTTCACACTCAATGGGATTTAAAGTATAAAAGTTATAAAAGCTACATAAAAAATCTCTATAAAAAATGTAAATATGGGTTTGTATTATTTCAACATGGAGCTATAGATATATGAAAGACGTCTCGTCCTTTAAAGGGAAACAAAAGATTATCCCAAGGACCACTTTCCTGCTTTCAATCATATCTCACCACATGTTATCATGTGACCAAAGGTCCATCATCTCATCATCACCTGATCATGACGAGGTGACACCCCTGAATCAATCATGTGACAGGATCATGTTGTTTGTCAATAAAATAACACAAACAAGAGAAAGCTGGAGAAACACAACACATATAATCAAGGACGTTGGATATGAAACTGTGTGCCACGCAGTCATGACTCAGCAGATTTGCTGCCAAAATCCTGCAGCAGCAGCAGCTGATTTCATTAAAATAATTAAACAGAACTGTGAACTTACAAATTAAAACAGAAAAAACCAATAAGAGCACTCTCTCTCTCTCTCTGAACTGCCAGTGACTGATCAAATCCTCCTGAACACAAATGTTCTTTAATCTCAAATGAGAAAGTCATGTCTAATGTGCCTTGAAATTATCAATACATTCATATTCTGTCAGGGTCATTCACTGTTTGGTGAATCGAGCTGTTGCAACATCATTACTGAGGAGATTCCACATTTAAATTGAGCGAGTAACAGTTTTTTGTCAGAGGCTTTCACGACTGACACACACATCAACTCTAGAACAGGAAACAGTATTTTTTTATCACAATGACCTTCTAGATTTACACTTTGACATGGAGGAAAAGTCACTCTTATACAGTATCTGGTTGGGATTGTCAGGAAGGTTAAAGACAAGGCTGAGGCCCCTGAGCACAGAGATCAAGCTCCAGTCCCAAAGTCCTCGCTCTAGTGTGTGATATTTTTAAAACTATACTAATCCATGTGCGTTTACAGGAAAGTCTGATTTTAGTCGGACTAAGACCATCATTTGGTTTTCTTAATATCATCTAAAATCATATTTGGATAATGTGATGATAGTCTGATTACTCCTTCATGTATACAGTAAGTCGGACTTGGCGTTCCTGCACATGCACCAAAATAGAAGGACACGTCTTATAAACTGCAGTACTGCTGCTGGAAAAGAAAACATGATGGCTATGATAGCATAAATATATATATATATATGTATATATATATATACATATACATATACATATATATATATAAAGATACCAAATTTTGTTCACATTTTAACAAAGCTTTTAATCGATAGAATTTTCACAAAAAAATTGAAAACAGAAACTGTGGACTTGAAGTTGCTAAGAGAAGGAAAATCTCCCAGATAAACCCACGCCAATAAAAACAACAACAAACAAACAAACAAACAGACAGGAAAAGAGAAAAGTGCAACTCAAAAAACAAAACAGAACGTCCAAAAACCAAATACACCAAAGAACCCAAGTCTGAAGTGAGTAAATAATGAAAGTCCAGGGGTCAGAGGTCATAATACCAACACAGTCCTGAATGTTGGACACTGAGGGCTCTAAGTTTATATGAGAATATAAAGGTCAAAGTTCCTTCTATCACCTGCAACAGTAATGCAGTGACAGTTGTTCAGTCACATTTCTGGATAATATCAACATGAGAAACGTTACTGAGTCATTTCACTTTTAAATATTTACACATCAAATGAGGTTGAACTTTGATCACAAAGCTGCGACAGACTGTGGATTCAAGCAGCGTCTGCCACCGTTCAACGCCGTCTCTGTCCTTTGTCTTTTTCTTTCTACACTCATTTTTATAAATGTTCCAAATTCCAAAAAATAGGTGCTTTTATATAGTTAATATAGAAAATGAAAGACATTATTCATCAGATTACTTCCAAGGGTTTAACACACTGTGTATTATACATTCTTATAGCCTGTGTACATACTGTATATGTTGTCACATAGTAATGAAATGCTCTGTGTTCTAAGAGTTAAAACTATATCTAAAAATGGAAGAAAAACAAAGATCTGGAACAGTTTGTTCTTTTACAGCCAGAAAGCAATTAAACAAAAATTGATAGTGTCACTGTTGGTAATGAAAATATCCACCAACGCGCTTTTGTTTTCGTTTCCCAAACACACACAAGCCTTGGTGAAGACTGATAAGAGGAAGGAAGGATCTCCACACACACACACACACACACACACACACACACACACACACACACACACACACACACACACACACAGTGTTACTCATCTGACCCCTGGAGATTTCTCTCCTTTAAGCTTTTTGTTGGCAGCATGTTGAAGAGTGTTGGACATGGCAACTGTGTTCCTCACAGAATTTCTCCAACACGTCATTTTCCATTATGTTTTTTGTTGGTGTAACTGAATCATTAGTCAGTTGATTAAAAAGACTTGATCACAGAATCGTTGAGTACTTGCTGCATGACGGGAGCACAGACTCCGTCTGACACAGAGTCAACAGGTTGTGATTCGGCTCATGATCGTCTTCAGCAGAACAGTCGCTAAATAAGATTTTTAAGACTGATCTGCACTTTGATTCTTGTGTCCGACTCTTCAGCGACGACACTCTCTGACCAATCAGTGGCCGGCGGTCTGTTGATGTCATTTTAGTATCGACTCAGCTCGTTTGGAACCTCGTCAGAGCAGGTGCCAAATAAAGCACCAGGTACCAGGTTCTACCACTGATGGAAACGCCTGTTTTTTGACCTGTCTGTTTGCCTGCTGATTTTGCTGATTTTGCTGATTTTGCTGATTTTGATTGTTTATTGATTGGACTGTTTCTTAAGTAATGTCTCTGAACAGATTTCCTGCCTCAAGTCAAGTCCTTCTGAATATGAGCCTGATCATTTTAAGCAAACAAACAGTGTATAGTTATAATAATAAAAGTAGCAGTGTTTGTATGATGGCAGAAGTCTAGTTGGAAATAATAATGGTAATAATAATAATAATAATAATAATAATGACTTAGATTTACAAAGTGCCTTTCACGAAACCCAAGGTCGCTGAAATCCAAGTTCCTTAAATATTCTGCATTTGTTTGTTTATGTGGGCGAGGTCTTTCTTCTTCATTTGTGTCGTAAGCTTCTGCTTTAAAATGCAAAAATACACTCAGTTCCTAACTTTATTTTATATATTATTTTCCTTTGTTTTGCAGTTGGTGACATAAAAACAATAAAAACAACAATTCAAGACACAAACAAACTGGAGCAACAGGTGTTCAGTGGTAAAGTGAGTCGTCCTTCAGCTGGAAGGTTGTGGGTTCTAGTCTACATGATGATATGGGGCAAGACACTTAAGCCCATGTTGCTCCTGACGTCTGTGTGAAAGAATAGATAATGCACTGAACATAGATGCATGGCAAAAGTTGTAAAACATAAAAATGTTTTATGTAAAACATAAAAATATCATTGAGACTTCACAAAGGTAAATCTGTATTTTCTAGATTTGACTCTGGGAGCCAGAAGAATGAAATCATTTGGAAGAGGAGCGACCTGGTTTGGCCTCCTGTAACAACTTGTTTGTCAGTGAGAGCAGCTGTGCACCAATTATTTAACAATAATGAACAGATTACTTTTATTTTGACTTCCAATGACATTAAACTGAAGGATAAAACTCAATGACTCAATGAAAGATTCCAAAAAATTCATTTCAGCAGGAAA
Source organism: Solea solea (assembly GCF_958295425.1). Classification (NCBI taxonomy): domain Eukaryota; kingdom Metazoa; phylum Chordata; class Actinopteri; order Pleuronectiformes; family Soleidae; genus Solea; species Solea solea. Next base: position 985,864 of record NC_081134.1, on the reverse strand, counting down.
ATAATGAAATCTCTGTCGAGAATAGAGCGGTCATTATGTCATGGCCCAAGTTCTCGTCACAGTTCTCAGGTACTTAGAGTCCATCATCTCCACTGAAGACAAAATGAACAGCCATGTCTTTACTTTTGTGAACGCACGTTTAGTACAAATGACTTCACACAGTCTGTCATTTTATTATTCTATAATATTATGTTATAATTGGCCTTTGTTCAAAAGGTACATTGTAATGTTTGCAACTGTTTAATTGGATTTAGTTTTTATGTAAAGCACACTTTATGTAAGGCAGCCTGATACAAATAAAGCTGCCTTTCCTTGGTTAAAGCCGTGATTATAGACTAACTCCAAACTCCAAACTGGATAGTGGGTTTAATTTCTGCAAATAAACTCTCCTAAAAAAGACTCACTTTATCTTAAAGTGGGTGTAAAGTTTCCACACAAGAAACTGCTTCACCAAAACTATACGATAACAAAAGTTGTTAAGTGTTTAAAAGTTTGGTTTCAAATCATTTAAAATTCAACAACATGCATCCCTGCATGAGACATGAGGACACACACACACACACGCACACACACACACGCACACGCACACGCACACACACACGCACACACACACACACGCACACACACACACACACACACACACACACACACACAGAGCGATAAGGGAATAACAGCTGCATGAACTCGTTCACAGGGAAAAACTATCAAAAGTTTTGGAACAGATACACAGATGAGACTTTTCTATGAAACAGCAATGAGGTGGTTGATGTGTTGACTGCTGCATACAAACATAACCCTGGCTAAATGTATGGGCGTGTACTAAAGTGGGAAAAGTACAAATTCACTTCCTCAGATGGAGGATAACGTGGTCAGTGAAGAGAGTAAAGTGGTGGTTGAAGCTGAGATCAGTGACAGGACCGTAGAGGAAATACATGCAAACACAGCGGATGAATGGATGAAGGATAGTGTCCCCTGTGCTTAGTGTTAAGTGTATTCATTTGTTCTTCTTCTAATGGATGTTAAATGAAAAATGAATCAAGAGTTAAAAAAGAAAACATTTCATATTTCTGTGTGAGCTCATGTTCCAGAACTAAAATGATATTATACTTATTTACATGTCTACAGACGTGGGCTGATGAACTGATGGTTACAATGATACGGTGTAACAGTTCACAGTAGCCTCATCATAACTCTTTCTTCAGTTGTGTATATACACCAGCTCACTCTCAGGTTGTCTTGTGTTTTCTTGTTGCCAAACTCTCCTGCAGTCTGAGGTTCTTTCAGTTCCTAATCTGAACTGTTCCATGTTCTGACCCCTGGATTGTAGCCTGCTGTTTATTGGATTTGTTTGCCTTGTTGGACTGACTCTGATCCACTAACCTGAACGCTCCTTTGAACTGAGTTCTGCCTCCATCATGTGTTTGAGTTCCTCTCTGCGAGTACACGTCACATCATGGGTTTTTTTCTTCTTCACTGTTTAATGATTGAAATGATTGAAATGATCATAGCTGGTCCTTTATGTCTTTTTTACATTTTGAATAGAAACTGAATGTAAACGTTAACGAGAAAATTCAGCCACCAAAACACTTCATTTTTGGTTTTTGGCCGAAAGACTTTTATCACCAAAACAAAACGACCGAAACAGGACGTTGTGATGACACATGCAAAAACTGCAGCCAGCACGTCTGTCCATTCCCGCTTAGAGTCTGTCAACATCAGTTTGGAAAACCAATTATTAAATCAATTGTCAACTATTTTGATAATCGATAAATTGGTTTGAAGCTTTTTTGTGATTAAAACGTTTTCATGATAGTTTCAGCTTCTTAAATGTGAATATCTTCTTCATTTCTTTGCTCTGGATAACAAAGAAACCCTTCAAAGGGAATGGTTTTGGTTTGTGGACTCAGCAAGACATTCGAGAACATCATCATTCTCAGGTTTGACAAACACTCCGAGCTCCTTTAGCTCGGATTAGCTCATTACAGCAACAACACATTAAATCAGACGAAGAACGACACTTGATTCACACACTGCAGCCTCTCTTATTATTGTGCGGTGCTCACAATAAGAGGAATTACTCCAAATATGCAGCGTGAATAAAAAAAACATTTACACAAAGAAAGCTTTCTATGTTGATAAGAGCATTAAAATGAGGAAAAATCAAGGGACAAAAAAGAAATCAAGGGACATTTAGAACAGATTCAATATTTGAATCGTTTGACAGCACTAACTGCAATACATTGACTTGTGGTAAATACTGTACACACAGTCCCAGCCATAAAAAAAACAATGGTACAGAATTGGCATAATAATTATATTATTATATATTATATAATTCTGGTGTATCTCTAACGTTAACCAAGAACCGTGCCGTCTCAAATGAAATCATTTTCTTCTACAACATCCCTGAACTGTATCCACATGTGGGCGAGGTCATTCTTCTTCATCTGTGTCGTAAGCTTCTGCTTTAAAATGCAAAAATACTCTCAGTTCCTAACTTTATTTTATAGAGCCAAACATCAGCACACAGTGCAGGTTGTGACGTGACTGACGCCTGGTGTTGCTGACCCAGCTCCCACGTCTCCCGTGAGCTGTGAGCAGCAAATGAACCTCCACTGCCTTCAATCACATCACTGCAGTCACTTCAAGTGTGGGAGTGTGGGAGGATGTGAACGCTCCAAACAATCCCAGACGGACACGTTTGAAATGAAGACAGAAGCGTTCAGCTCACAGTCCAGAGCGTCTCCTGTCAACAGAATTCTAAATCCTGATTAAATGAAACATGAGCAGTGAGTTCATGTCATATAATGAAGAATTGTGACTCTGTGAAGTCTGTGAAGCAACATGTCAGACACAGTGAGAGGCTGTGATGTGAACATGTCACAGTGAATCACCAGCGTAGTGTCTGCTGGCTGATGACACAGTGATGACACAGTGATGACACAGTGATGACACAGTGAAGGCTGAACACTGGTCCCAGGACCTCATGTCTTGTGTCTCAGGACTCCCTCTGCTGCCTGGACCTGTAATTATCCGTGTCCTCGTTAGTGAGAGCAGACTGGGCAAATCTACAGTTACAGTCTTTTTCTCTTTTATTGCATCGTAAACATCCATCAATTATCGAGTGGTTTATCCTCACTGTTAATTCACCCTCTCATTCAGATTCATGTGCATTTGTTTTCACTGGAGCTGGCAAACAAAAGCCTGTGTGTGTGTGTGTGTGTTTGTGTGTGTGAGACTTCACTTCCTGGTCCTGATGTCTGATGCAAGGCTTTTTTTATTTGTCAGATTTTGAGATTTACTGCATTTTTCTTTTTGTCTTGGTTGTATTTCTAAAGGTGTTTGAATGTCTGGGTAAATAAGTACGAGGTGGGAAGACGAGACGAGACAATGTCAATGTGGACTCATGCAAATCAGATCTATGGTTGTTAAGGAAGATCAGAGTCTGAACGGACATGCTTACAAATCTGATCTGGGCTGCAGTCTAAACTCCAGTGGTGCAGAATACAGAAGAGGCAGTTGAAACTCAGAATCACAAAAACAGGTTTAGTTAGATTCACGTTATCAAATCAGGGTGAATGGAAATAAACAAGAAAACAAAAAACAGACTAGATCAAATCAGAAATTAAGAGCAGAATCAAAAATGGGGAAGAAAGGGCATGCACTGTATGTGTGTGTGTGTGTGTGTGTGTTGCAAGTTTTCTGGCCCAACTACAAAAGATTTACTAAAGAAGTTGAGAGGCAGAGGAGAGCTCGTAAGTCTGTCTGGAATACAAACATCGGTTTTTAAAAAGGTCACAACATGAATGGTGGAGGTCTCAAAGACCTGATTCAGAATCTGATTTGATTCTTTTGTTCTTGAAAGTCTGAACAGCAAACATACAAAATCTGATGGAGGTGGTTTATTGTGCGATTCATTGTTCATTGTTAGAGGCTTGTGTGGCGAGTGTAGGAGAAAATAAAGGTAAGAAACAACTCCAAAGATTAACACAACTATAAAAGTGAGCAGGTCACAGGCCTAAAATAACCATATAACAACTGAACAGAGAGAAGAACCAAAACTAAACCAATCACCTAAAAAATTACAAAACAAAATCTCTAAATTAACAAAATAAAATGACATAAACAAAATCACCATTTAACCCAGAAATAATGTTTTACACTTTCACACTCAGTCACTCTCTATAACGCACAGCATCAGCATCAGCATCATCATCATCCTCACACACACACACAGTGAACAGTGAGCAGCAGCGGCCCGTTAGATGTTTAACAGAAGAACATTAGACATTGTTACGTACGTTACAATTAAAGCGTACATACTTCATTTTAGCAGCAACAGACACTCACACTCACGAGAGCAGAAGAGAGAAAGGACTCCAGGTAGCCGTCAGCACGCGCCTGTGAACCTGTGACCACACTAGCATTAGCCACCTAGCAGCACCAACCAACGACCAGAGAGAGACACGTGACACTGACCAACGCCGACCGAAACCACAGCAGCCGCACACAACCACCACAACCTACAACACAAACTAAACTAAACTCAACTCAACTCAACTCAACTCAACTCAACTCAACTCAACGACCAGAAAACACACCTGTCGGGGATGTGACCTCTAAACCGGAAGTGACGCAGGCGACACTGGGAGCAGAGGAAGAGCCGGCGAGTGGACTACGGCTTTTGTACCATGGATGTTTTGTACCGGCTCCCACAGTGATGACCGGAACTGAAACCATGGCAACCAATAAACAAAAATGATCAAGCGGGAAAATAAAACAAAAACGCAGATAGTTATAAATATAAATCAGATAGTTCCGGGTTAGGGGTTGCATGCTTTCAGCAGTGCTGTCTCTAAATACACCAGAATACACCAGAATATACCAGAATACACCAGAATACACCAGAATACACCCGAATACACCAGAATACACCAGAATTTACCTTAATACACCAGAATATACCAGAATACACCAGAATACACCAGAATATACCAGAATACACCAGAATACACCAGAATACACCAGAATACACCAGAATTTACCTTAATACACCAGAATATACCAGAATACACCAGAATACACCAAAATATACCAGAATACACCAGAATACACCAGAGATGAAAGGTTTCTGCACAACAGTCATCTCCAATACTTGACCTAAATGGATTTATTAAAAGATTATACTTCTTCTTCTTTTTTTTTAACTAAAACTGACTCAAACTTTTTTGAGTTTTCGTCGACTAAAATGTGACTAAAACTATCACATATAGAAATGACTAAAATGTGACTAAAACAATAAGCATTTTAGTCCAAAAGACTAAAACTAAGACTAAATCTAGAATGGCTGCCAAAAACAACAGTGAGATGAACCCACGTTGTGAGGATTGTTCAGGCTCCTTAACGATCTACAGTTACAGTCATAGTTCGTTTTGATTCTTCCTGTGACGGCGCTCGGACCAATCAGTGGCCGGCAGTCTGATGACATCACACACAGTATCGGCTCAGCTCGCTTGGAACCTTGTCTGAGCAGGTACTAAAAAAAGTACCCGGTACCAGGTACTATCACTCATGGAAAAGCAAAATAACTGGTCATTCGGGTCAATTCTGGTCACACTAGTGGAAAAGCACCAAAAGTGGCTTTACATTAAAAGAAAAAAGAATGAAAAACATAAGACAAAGTGAAATAAGTTAAAAACCATCTTGAAAAGGTGAGTTCAGAGACTGAAATGTGAGACTTGTCTGTACGAAGCTAAAATCACACAGACTAGAGGCAAGGTCCAAAAAAACAAAGAAGAAATAATCACAGTAAGTTCTGGAACAGTTTCTGGATGATGAGCAGGTTCAGGGAGAAGAACAACAACAGGAAGTGAAACATCATTTCAGATTATGAAATGATGTTTATTTATAATGATTTCATTTTTGTCCAGATCATGTAAAAAGAGGTAGTTTGTTGATGGAGGTATGGTAATGGCATTCATGAATGGATTATTTAGTTATTAACATGTTTTTGCTAAATAACATCATAGCGACTGCAGTGTTAACACAACTGACAGCTCCCTCTCATCTCCTGTCTCATTTGTCTCTATTGACATGAAAAGCTTTCTTCCACAGGTGACGTGGATGTGACAGGTGAGACATGTTCACAGACACACTGTCTGTGTGTCTGTGAACATGGACTCTGCTTGTTCTCAGTCTTTTTTCACCCACAGAGAATCTGCACTTTGTCCTCGGCTGTTTCAACAAGAACAATCTGTCCAGTGCACAAACTCACACCAAAGCGTGTGATGAACTGAAATTGATAATATTTGAACAAACACATGCTTATGTCTGTGATCTCTTAAAGATCCAGTGTGTAAAACTTATTTTTCATTATTTCTTGCTCTGTAGTTGCCTGTGACTGCAGGGCAGCAGGATCCAGGTCCAGTTGCAGTTCTTCTTATTCATAGTAGTACTGTCATCACTATAGTTGCATTATGATTAAATGTCCCCCTTTATGTCAGAGTCTGAAAGTCCCAAAGTCTCCAATAACTCCAGAAAAAGTCGCTAGATTTGTCATTTTTTGAAAAAGAGTCGTTGCAGCTGCCTCATCTGGAAACGAGCAGATGCCGCATGGTGCCGGGAGTAAGACACAGACCTATATCAGAGCAGCTCATTACTACCTCGTGGCCGCGGATCACGACAGAAATAGAAGACAGACCCTGAGTTTACGAGTGAGTGGGTGCTTTGACGTACTCAGATGTTTTGCACAGGACAGAAGAGGCTGAGTTGATTGTTTTGAGAGTGAATCCAAGTTGAATGAATGTGACTCATACAGGAGATTTCAACAAAAACAAACATTTACTGAGCTGACCTTCATTTTGCTCGGACATTTTTCCATCACTTACTTTTGTCCACCCAGTCTTTAAGTGATTTTTTAGTGAGTTAAAAGTCCACAAACTGACACTCCCATCAGCCTCAGCTGTGGTTTGTGTCGGCTACGATTTTGTTACTTTGACAAAAGATCATTATTTCCACAACGTGTGCTGTTTATGCTCATTTAACAGGATACTGAAGCTTCATTAACTCGGATATGCACTGACTCATGACCTCAACTCATCAAAGGTTAACATTTACATGACCTGAAACTGGAAATATGACATTTTAATGAATGCTCACTTTATCACAATAAATGTCACAACGTGTCTGTGTCTGTGTGTGTGTGTGTGTGTGTGTGTGTGTGGCAGCACGGTCAGTGTCAGAGTACAATGAAAAGACTCTGTCGGTGATGTGAGTTCACCAGCACAAATCAGTGCAGACAATATCAGTGTAATAAACACATGTTGATATATTTGACTATTTTTAGATTAGTTCATTCAGTAACTGCATTGTACAGAAAATGAACGTTTTTTTTGTATTTCTATGGATTAAAAATGACTCATGTCTCAGTTCTGGAGTACACACACACACACACACACACACACACACACACACACACACACACACACACACACACACACAGGCTGAGCTGAGATTGTGATGAAACTCTTTAGTTTTATTTTGAATTCATGGCACTTTAACAAAGTCAAACACACAATGAGCCAAACAGTCCAAAGACAATTTACATGGAGAGAAAACAAACAGGACACAACACAACACAACACCCCCCCGTCCTGGTGATGTCATCACAGAAACAGACTCCTGGAGTCGGCCTCGTGGTTGCTGTGCTCAGGACAGTCGACTGGTTCTGTTTCACTTGATTATGCAACATTTACATCAGATGATAAAACAGGAGAAAGTGGCTCCAAGCTAAATTGTTCTATTATCTATGAGACACATTTTTGGTAACTTTCTTTGTGAGAGTGAGAAGTTTAGATGGTTATTCTTGGATAAGATAATGACCTGAATCCCAAACAATCACTTTTTAAACCAACACATTGTCAGTGTGTTTATAAAGACCAAAATAACACAAGCTGACATCTTTTCTGATATATAATACTGTCAAGTTGGTGGAAGCAACTAATAATTTGATTATTAAGTCACTTATGTCACTAATTTGCATATTAGTGACATCACATCTACGAGTTATGGCTTGATACCACTTTGTGACTAATACAATAAAGATGTCACAAGCTTAAGTATCTATCAGTGCTCACATCAGTCCAATGAAGTCATTTAAGATTTTTTTAAATTCTAACCTTGGAAGCAAAACTTTGAACTGTTGACTGGTTCAAAAACATTAATGTTCATATAAATCATATAAATCTGATGTGCAAAGAAATACTGAAGGCAATGGTTTGGTCTCACTCAAAGAAAGAAAGTTACTGATTGAAAAGTTCCCAAAAATGCTGACTTTCTTCAGTCAGAGAAATGATTGATTGAAGCAGTGACATCGATAAAGTAGAGATGAATGAACTCATCAGAGTTCTCGTTCCCTAGTTTGACATGAAATCAAACACGGAACAATGAAAACGTACAAATGTCACCAATGACTCGATGGCTCCAGAAGACGACATAATAATAATAATAATAACAATAACAATAATAATAATAATAGTCATAATAAAATAATTATATTAAATGTAATAGCTGGAGGAGCCGTGCTACAGAGCTGCCTCAGCACAGTAATACTGTTAGAGAGTGGGACACGTTGTGCTGTACAGGCAGAGACGCACACGTAGACACAGGACAACACACACTGTGGTACATTCTGGACTAAAACACTTCATAATTGTCATCATGCAATAAAGAATAAAAAAACATGGCACATAGATCATTATCATCTCAACTCATTGTCATATACATATCAAATATAGAGACATTTCTTAACAAATATAAAGTTATTGCATTTTTCACTATTACTTCATATAAGACACTATATGCAAGGCATACTGTGGAAATATGTCTGTACCCACAGTGGATTGTGGGTAACGACTAGCTGATTGTCCTTTATATAGTTATAAAATGGCTTCTGGTTCATATGTTGAGAGGAGACGTCCCTTTTCTTATGTTTTAGAGCTACTGGCCTCTCAGACAGGAAGTGATGATCAATGTGATAACAGGCGGTTCACCTGGTCTGGGTCCTGATAGAACTTTATCAGAGGTGATGCTCATCAGATCCAGTCAGTCCTTAATACTCTTTTTGGCATAAACACATAGACGTAGCAACCCACATGTGTATGTGTCAAATGCAGCTCACTGTAAGATTATGGAGAGTCTGTCGGATTATTAAAAGTATCGTACAACTCAGCGTGTCCCAATATTTTATATGAGGGAAGTGGGTCATGATGGTTTGTCATCGTGACCCAGTTTGGTCAGTTTTAGCTGGAAAATCTGCTGCACTATCAGTCTGACAATGTTAAATAAGGACCTGGACTCTGGTCCTCAGACGAGGTCAGGAGGAGGATGTGCATATGTATGATATTTTAGATGTGGTGTGAGCACCACCTCAGGTAGAAGCTCTGGACGTGATCGTCACCTCTGCTCTGCTTCAGTGAAACACACCCGAGCCCTGGTTCCGCATCTATGTGAACTTGTTGACTGGCTTGTCGTCAGGTCACTGCTAAGTCCAGTAAACTGACACTGGAGACTGGATTTATCTGCTCAGTCCATGAGCATGGCACTAACACTGCTGAGGTTAGAGGTTCAAACACTTCTGGTCCACATGCACCTCACAGGAGGCGCTGTGGTTCACACGGTGCAGCCTCATGTATCTGAGGCTGTCACGGTGTCACTGGAATGCTGATCAGACTTAATCAGTTTAATACATGATAATACTTATGTGTGTGTGTGTGTGTGTGTGTGTGTGTGTAACTGGCTCTGGGAATGTTGGGTAATTTGCCAGATGTGCTGCCGGACAAAGATGTTTTAGTCTCACAAACATGCACGTTTCAGTTGTGAGGACATTTATAGACGTAAAGCCTGAGGCTCAACGCGCTCAACTCAACGCTCAACGCTCAACCGTCGTCCGGCTGAAATGTTCTCACAACTCTGTCATGTGCAAAACTTGGTCTTTACAACCTAATAAAGCCACGCACACACACACACACACACACACGTATAAAGCCTCAAATCAAGACAGGCTGAGTCGTGAAATTTCCCACTCAGCAGTTTTCAGAGGAGAGCTTCCTGCTGGGAATAATGAATAAACACTGCTGGTATGAAGTCAAATGCTTCTTAAAGGTCTCTCTCTCTCTCTCTCTCACACTCACTCACTCACTCACACACACACACACACACACACACACACACGCACACACACTCTCTCTCACACACACACACGCATGCTGAGCCACACTTCAGTGGAGGGAAAGCCCATGAGTGACTCATCCACTGAATAATACTGTCCTTCCATTCAAATACAAACGTTCTTAATAACAATTGTAATAATAGCTCTGTCACCGCCTTGATTGTCTGACACGCAGGTGAGTTCATCATAAAGATTGTCGCAGACGCTTCACCTCATCACAAACCTGTCATCCCAGGCCGAGAGGGAGGGGCACAAGGACACTTTGGAATATTTAAAAGTTCGTGAGGAGGTGGGCGGGGGAATGAGCGCTAACAAGCACTCAGACATGGCGGAGGCCTGGAGCGGCGGCAAGGAGGAGACCGAGGAGAAGGCACAGAGCGGGCGGAGCAGCGGCGGACGAGGAGATGGAGGAGGTCTTGATCTCGGAGCTGAGGAAGGCAGAGAGGGGGACTTGGGAGACCAGGGTGGGACTGCCATAGTTGATGAGGGAGTCGATCTTCTCCGCCTCCTTATTGCAGGCTTCAATCTGAAAAACAGAACAACATTCTCATTTATATTAACACCTGGTATTAATGTGTGTGTCGAGAGAGAGGGAACGATCGTACTCGTGTACTCTCGTACTTGGCGAGTGTGTGACCCAGACGGAAGTCTGAGCATGTAGACATGACTTCACTGAGTCTGACTTCACTGAGTCTGACTTGACTGAGTCTGACTTTACTGAGCCTGACTTTACTGAGTCTGACTTCAGTTTACTGAGTCTGACTTTACTGAGTCTGAATTCACTGAGTCTGACTTCACTGAGTCTGACTTTACTGAGTCTGACTTTACTGAGTCTGACTTTACTGAGCCTGACTTTACTGAGTCTGACTTCAGTTTACTGAGTCTGACTTCAGTTTACTGAGTCTGACTTTACTGAGTCTGACTTTACTGACTCTGACTTTACTGACTCTGACTTCACTGAGTCTGACTTTACTGAGTCTGACTTCACTGAGTCTGACTTTACTGAGTCTGACTTCAGTTTACTGAGTCTGACTTTACTGAGTCTGACTTCAGTTTACTGAGTCTGACTTTACTGAGCCTAACTTTACTGAGCCTGACTTTACTGAGCCTGACTTTACTGAGTCTGACTTTACTGAGTCTAACTTTACTGAGCCATGACTTTACTGAGCGTAACTTTACTGAGCCTGACTTTACTGAGTCTGACGTTATTGAGTCTGACTTTACTGAGTCTGACTTTAGTGAGTGTGACGTTACTGAGTCTCCACCAGTCCCATCCCCCCCTGCCTGCACTCTGTTCTTCACCTCTTGTATTTAAACACACCCACTTTCTCTACCTCGACTCCTTAAATCAACACCTGTCTCACTGTCATTCACACACAGTCTGTCTTGCTCCTCCCGAGGCTCTCTCTCACCTGTCCCCTTCTCTCACTACAGATTACGATATCATCTGCAAATATGATGTGTGACATGAGTCTGTGGAGGCTCTTGTCGTGACCTCATCTGTCAACCTGTCCATCATCAGAGCAAACAAGACATTGTTGTCTTCTCTATGGATGAATAAGACCGAGTTGCAAACTTTGATGGTAGGTTATCTGCCTCTCATTGTGTTTATCAGTAATCTGATTCATCTGATGTCCTCGCAGCTTTTATGTGTGAAGAGAGCGTGTGATGATTCTATGTTAAACTGAGGTAAATCTAGGGACCCGATGACAAACCACTGGACAAAGATGTTGTTGCTGTGGCTGTGGCTCAGTAGGCTCAGCGGGTCCTAATGAGAAAATCAGCTGGTGGTTCCTCAGCTCCCGTCATCTCACTGTCCCAAAGTCCTTGGGACAGTGAACCTCAAACTGCTTGTGGCGACTGTGCCAGCAGCATTTGAGGAAAATTGTGCCACATATAAAACATGCACAGCATGACTGTGGACGTGAGAGGGTGAAAAGTACATACACTAACACTTCACAAACAAGTGGGGGAACCTGTTGCCTAGTAACAGCAGAGTCTGCTGTGTGTTGTGTGTGTGTGTTAAGTTCATCCTTGCCTATTTAAACAGTTGCTCCTTTGCCTGAATCTAATGGCATTTAGCTGCCAGTGGAGATTCATTTCTCTTTGTTTGTTCTTTCTCTCTTTGTTCCCTGTTTTATATGTTAATTTCTTAAATTAGTCAATTTCAGAATTTAGGCTTCTATTGCTAATTACAGCAGCTAATATAAGTTCATTCAAGTATTAACTTTGTTTAAAGAAAATAAATAATATTCATTGCCTGTAATTGTGAAGGGATAATTTAGTATTTAAATATAGTACACACAAATTTAGTATTAAGTGCACTGACTGCAGTAAAACCAGCTTCTGCTCTTTTCACAAAGAAAGGAACTTTTTTTTTAACTCTTAACAAATGTCTTACCAGATAAAATTGAAGAGTATTTTTACCAGTTTATCTCACTGAGAGACACTGAGTCCCACTGGAAACTGACCATATGGAACATCTGTGATATTACATCAACACACACTGATGAGACTTGACGAGAATCCTACATTTTACCTTCACATTTACAGGCAGTGACACTTAACCTCATGTTGCTCCTGACGACTGTGTCGGCACCGTGTGAATGGGTATGAAATATGAGTGATAGATAATGCGCTGTATTAAAGTGTGGGTGAATGGGTGTGAATGGGTGAATGGTAAAGCAGCTTTACATTAGAGTGGTCATCAAAACTAGAAACACGCTACATAAACATAAACACAAACCATTTACCTAGACTCAGCTTCAAGATATATTTTTCAGTATCAAGGTGTAAATGATTGTGTGAGTTCTCCAGGTTTATTATTGTCCTTAAAAGAGAAAAGACTGGTGAAAAAAGATGGCTGAAGGGGAATGGGGAGATGTTTTCATTCTAACGGACAGACCATAATAGATCCCAGGAAAACAGACTGGCTCATAGCAGAAATACATGAATGTTGCTCCCATGTGCGATGTTAGTCCATCCAAAACGTTCTCAGCTACATTACTATGCCGATGAAGGCACTGTAGCTAAAAGCATCAGTGGGAATAAACAGGGCATATGGTGGGGGATTGTTTTCATGAAGCATGAACTACATCCATTCACATGCTTTTCTCTACTGACTTCCTGCCAACACAGTGACCTCCTGTCAATCATGGATAATCCAAGACACAGGAAAAAAGAAGCAAGACAGGTACTTTACCTCAGAGCTAATGTTATGCCATATTCAGGTTCCCTGGCATGAAACTGCCCACCTCTGTGTCCCAAATGTTTGAAGCAACAGCCTTATCTCCCAAAAGTGATTGACTGTATCCTCAGTCAAATGTTTTATAATAACATATTTCAAGAAAACGATGTTACCTAATTACACTCACAGATGTGACAGAGTTTATTATTCTGCCTCTGTTTGCTCTTCATGAACAGGAACCATCTCTTATCTGAAAACTGTCTCTGTCAAGTGAAACTATCAGACCTGACTGAGGGAGCGTTTGTGTGTATACAGCAGCAGAGCAGGGGCAGGTGGGTGTACTCAACAACAACATGAGGAGCAGACTTCAAATGACTTCCTGTGTCCTGTAATGTCGTTGGGTGACACAAGATCTAAACACCACAGAGAGAGTCATTGTGAACTTATTTGACCATGGTTGTGATCTGCTGTGATCTGCAGTGATCTGCTGTGATCTGCAGTGATCTGCTGTGATCTGCAGTTATCTGCTGTGATCTGCAGTGATCTGCTGTGATCTGCTGTGATCTGCTGTGATCTGCTGTGATCTGCAGTGATCTGCAGGGATCTGCTGTGATCTGCAGTGATCTGCAGTGATCTGCTGTGATCTGCTGTGATCTGCAGTGATCTGCAGTGATCTGCTGTGATCTGCTGTGATCTGCTGTGATCTGCAGTGATCTGCTGTGATCTGCTGTGATCTGCTGTGATATGCAGTTATCTGCTGTGATCTGCTGTGATCTACTGTGTTGCAGTATTACACACCACCACCATTCTCTGTGTCTTGGTCAGAACTTTGAACTCAGTCTGAAGTGTCTTCACCCTCCACTTCCTTTCAAAATACTGCAATAAAAAATGTTAGGACATATATGTATTGAGACTAAAACTGAGACAAAGACATGAAAGACATTTCTTTATCACTGAGTTGTTATTTTAAATGCTCTGAAAATACAGTTTCTGTGAGGTCACAGTCTTTGTTCATGAAACATTGAGCTATAAAAAAAGCAGGAACATTAACAAAAGCTGAAATAGCTGCACTGTGAAGGTTAAACTTTATGTTGCTAAAGGGTCTCTGACACAAAGAATGTGACCAGAAGCATCTTTAGGAAAAACAGAACACTAAAATAAGTTTGAGAATAAAAAGTCTTAGACATGACCAGGTCACATAGAGGTGGTGCAGTTCTTTGAAAAGGTTGAATTCACATTCAAACAGAACAGAACTGTCACGATGCAGAGTTCCAAAAACACAATTCTTAAATAAACCAATCACTAAATGAAAATGGAGCAGTTCAATGAAAGGCAAGCAAAGTCTAAATGAAAAGGCGGAGACATGGAGCACAGAACCATAAACCACACAGACCATCAAACAAAGGAGACTGTGTATACTATTATTATTATTATTATAATAATTATTATTGTTGTGTACCTAAATATTCTAAAAGTGAAAAAATACAAACTATTGCAAAATGATCCTTTTCCAATTACTTCCAGGTCTTTTTGAATGTAACACAGATGATAATATTAGACAGGGAAATCATTGCTGCTTGGTTGTGAATTGAATTAAACACAGACCCGTCCAATCACAGCTAACAGTCATTAGCTCCACTTATCACAAATATTGTTATTAGGTCCTGAGCACTGACTGGTACAAAGGCTCTCATCATATTTTTCTTTTTCTTTCACTTACTCTGTGACAATTGCAATCAGACTCGGGGTGAACCCATGAATGTTGCAGGAATTATAGTAAAAAACACATTTGGTGTTCCCACTAGCCATGGAGCAGGCTCCCGCCCCCACACAGACCCCGCCCTCACATTCCTTTGATCTGGGGTTGTGAGGGCTGTCCAGTGCTCACTGCTCTGTATTCACTGTATGTCGCACTTTTCTGGTGTTGATGTCTGTACACCACAGTTTGACCATTCACCCATTCACGCGATTCACTCACACTTTCATAGAGCGAAACTTTTCCCTCAACCCCGACGAACCGACCTCTCGTCACGCTGTGTCCTGGAAACACCGGCACACGCTTTGAAACATAGTCACTAGCTTCATTATGTTGACATGAATCGTGACGATAAAACGATGCAAATGAAGTGGAAAAAGGTGAGAAGAGACACGGAGGGAGACAAATGCCTCCTCCTCCTCCTCAGTTTACCACTTTAATCACCGTCAGCATGAATATTTATGTGCACTAGGACCTAAGTGGGTCATTAACATCGCTCACGCTGCTGTGTTTATCATGTTGGTGTCGCTTACACGGGGCTGGTGTTAGAATAAAGGAAAGAAACACTGAGCACGATTTACACGGAGACACGAAACAAACATTTGTAAACGGTAACATAAGATGTCAATATGAAAATGAGCGGAGGCAACAATCAAATCTGACGCCAGGCCTGAACTTGTGAGGAAGGACGATCAATTCTGACATGAGCATAATATTCAGGCATATATAAGATGCGTATGTATTTCAAATACTCGGATTGATCTAAAAGTAACAAATAAAAGGTATAGACTCTGTTAATATTACATTAATAAAATACTAAAAAAAAACAAAAATAACTAGTAGCATAAGGAGGTTTTTATTGTAATTATCCAAACATTAATTCATGATTCATTTTCTCAATTAAGGTTGGGAAGCACCATTTTTTAAAAATACTTCCCCTATTCTAGTTATACAAAGGGACAAAACAATTCAAAGTGAAGAGCCACAATTTTAAAGTCAAGAATAAGAATATTGTTTCTTCACCTTTATATACAAATACTTACAGCATATTTCATTTCATTTTCATTTTTCAGTGATATTTTACCAGTGCAATCTGAAGAAAACATTCTCTGATGCAGAAATGATGAAATAATGTGTGACTGAAGTGATGGACGACATGTTTGAAGGCAAACAAAAGCTAAAATGAAGCTTCTCTCAGATTCCACCAGACGTACTGAGAGTCGTGAGCTGTGGGTGAGTCCACAGACATCACTCGTGACATCACAGTTGATGGTTTTTGTGAAATCTTCTAAGGCTTCGATGGAGGAGCTGATTTCTTTTGTTAAACTAAAGGGACATTTTGTTACATTTGAGTTCCTCAGATGTTTGATTCACGTTCGAACAGCAATTTTTTTGTATCTATATTTAAAAAGAACCTCCCTGATGATATATATTTTTTCTTGTTTTATTTGAATGTAAGATTTCAAATAAAGATTGTAAGATTTTGCAATCTTACTTGGAGATTGCAAAATGAAAAGTGCATTTCATTTTAGTAATGACAGTATTTTTGTTGTTGTTTTGAATGAAAAGGACATTTTGTTTTGAGTGTAACAGGATGATGGCGTAGAGTTTGACTGACTATAATAAATGGACCTTTGACTCATTGAGACATTTCAGTGGACCTCAATTCATTTTATATTTTATAAATATAAAACTTAAACTTCAGCTAGAGTCTGCTGACTGGAGAAGTGATTTCATTCCAAACTGCATTTTTTTCTTCTTCCATTTATTTCACGTTTTCAGGCTGCTAAATAAAACCAGTGGGTTAAATGTCACTTGTGATTTCTAGGACAGATACATTCCACTCCTCTGAATGCACAGGGACGTGATATTTAAATAACAGTGTTTCCACGTTTATCAGCATCTGCTCATTCTTCTGCTGCGATTGATGAGCTCGGAACACTTCATGACTCTAACAGGGATTTCTGCACTGGTTTCTGTGTGTGTGTGTGTGTGTGTTACCTGCAGTGGTGTCGGCTGCTGGTCCACCGGGGCGATGAGAACCACCAGCTCATGGTCGATGCTCAGGTAACCAAACACATCACACTGTGGCACAGAGACGTGATGCCGCAGGATCTGCAGGACGTCCTGGACCGTCACCGCCTGCATCTTATTCAGCTGCAGGGCGAACAAAAAAAAATATCACATCATTATGACAATCACATGGACTTTGAACAGCAGACATCAGATCCAGATCCAGACCCAGACTGGACTGAAAACAGCTCAGCCAGAGTCAGAGAGAGCTCCAGGGGTGAAATGAGTCAGTGGGAGTCAGTGTATTATTATTATTATTGTTATTATTATTATTATTATTATTATTATTATTATTACTGTTATTAGTATTACTGTTGATGCATTTATTTGCCACAGGATGAATTAGCCTGTAAATAAATCATATGACAGTTGCAGCTCTGCGTTGTACATTATTCATGGTTAAAGCTCACTAAGCCTTTCAGAAACAACACAGTCTTTTCTTCCACCATCACTCTGTCACTGTGTTAGTGGATGTGTTATTATACCAGTTCATAATAATAGTAATAATAATACTCTGGATGCTTTTTTGTTGTTGTCTTTATCCTCTTTTTTCCCACTTTTCACCTATTTAGATTTCAAGACATTTAATGTGATTTCCAAAGGCTTATTTGACACCTTAACACCTCTAACACAATTTGAAATAAGCACGTTTTCACTGCACACCAAGGCTAAAAGTCTGGTGAGCATTCTTTATTTAGAATAAAATGAATTCATGATGTAAAAACATCATCAGCCTAAAAGCATCCATCCATCCCATCATTTATCAGACTCAATGAACCTGAATCCCCAAATACGCATGTGTTTGGACTGTGAGAGGAAGCTGGAGGAAAAACCCACGACAACATGCAGATTCCACAAAAGATGCTTCGCTCGCATTGGGATCCAAACCGGTGTGAGGCAACGATGCCAGCCACTGCTCCACTGTGTGACATACAAATGACATACAAGAATGAAAAGATAACGTTTTTCTTTTCATGAGGCAGAGCTGAATCTTAACGTGCCGTTATGAATAATGATGTGTTCCATCATACTAAAATAGGGATCTAACCCTTCTCTAGTACAGTTTGGATCTTGTTGTGATTGAGAGACGCAGACAAGAACACTTGTCCTTCTCTTCTTCTGCTGTGGAGTGTGATGAGATAAATGCTTTAGTCAAATATTAAAGCCACTGTCACCCGGCCCCTCCTCCTCTCAGCTCATCTTTATTCATCAAAAATAACAGATGATTACTGTAGCTACAGAAACGGCTCTAGAACTATTTAAAAATGTAAAAAGTGGAAGTTGAAGTTGAAAGTTTTTAGGTAAAAACTGTCATTTACTGTCATTTGCCTTTCTTCAGCACGCAGCTCTGACTTTAGTTTCTTCTCCTAATAAAACGCCTAAATGTACGAGGCTGTAAATGATTCATTTAGGGTGTTGATATAAAACTCTTCCTTCGTGTGCACAGCGTGAGTCCAGGTGTGTTTTCTTCCTGCTCAGGTGTTGCAGCTCCGTCTCAGTAAAAGTGAGAAATAAAGAGTTTCTGTCAAGTTCTCTCTTTCTGTGAAAGCTAAAAATAATGTTATGGATGAAGAGTCATCGATGCGGCAAGAGAGTAAAGACGGAGTGAGATAAAGAGGACGGGGTCAGAGACATGACACGAGTGGATCCTGTGATTATGCACTGAAACTGATGAGCTCTTTATTAAACTGCACTGAGACTAACTGCAGGTCAAGCAGCCACAGTCGTGCTCTTTCACAGGAAACAGGGTTTATAACGACACGCACGCACGCACGCACGCACGCACGCACGCACGCACGCACGCACGCACGCACGCACGCACGCACGCACGCACGCACTCACCACTTATGTTGCAGTGCCATGTAAAGCCAGAGGGTGGCAGCACATGTTTATTAACATGATGCAGCGCATATGTCAATCACCTTGATGTTAAAGGTTAACAGGTTTAAAACAGTCGCTAACACCTGTAAAGCATACGGTCATTATGGGTCGACGTTATGGGGCAAAAAATATGAAAATTAATTTTTGGGATTTTGATGGTAACGATAACTTGTTGATATCCTTAAAAAGTTGGATTGGAACACGTCGAAGGAACGCCGAAGTTATCGGCAGACTATTTTACAGGAAGCAGATTTATTCCCAATAAGATGATTAATCATCTTCTTCCTCACATAATTCACACACGGGTACAGTAAAGCCAAATTAAGAAGGAGCTCTAATTATTATTATTTCATTTATACATATGCAACGTTTCATCTTCTACACACAACAGTCAAAATTCCGATCACATCCCCTGGTATATGATGATGATGATGTAATGACATGTAATGATACAGTAGAACAGCGCCACCAGAGGAAGCTCGCCTACCACTCGCTCATTAAGTGTTTACAGATTATATTCCAGATCACTTCCCCAACACCTGGACATCAACATGATGTGGATGTGTGTTAGAGATGCTCCCAGCATGCTCCTCCTCAGCCGCCTCCTCCTCCTCCTCCTCCTCCTCCTCAGCCTCTCACATGGTCATGTATCTGAGCAGCTGCAGATTAAATCAGCCCTGCTTGTGTTAGGGATTAAGAAGGCTCAGTGCTGAGTCGTACAGGATGGCCCCGTGCTGTGGATAACGGCCAAGTTGACTTGGAGCCAAAGAGGCTTTGTTATAATTAAGATGATGAGAGTGAGATGCCAGAGGGACATATTAGCTAATAACATGTCAGTGTTTGAACACACACTCAGGAGGAAGAGCAGCACAACACACAACACTGGGTTTACAGGCAGAGGGAGGGAGGGAGGGAGGGAAGAAGGAAGGAAGGAAGGAAGGAAGGACTCACTTCTGACTAACATACTGCAGCAAAGTGAGGGTGTGTCAGTAATGTTTGTGTAGATTAGATACTGATTTTCTGGCCTTTAAAGCTTCAAAACTTCTGCATATGTAACAACTGTTGTCGTTGAACAATCGTTTCACTCACTCACTCACTCACTCACTCACTCATGTCTCAGAGAACCAGGGTTAACTCTTTCACCTACAGTTGACTGCACTCATTTACTAAATCATTATTTTATTCAATCATCTTCTCTTAAAATAAGAAGAATGGAACAAGATGAAACAAAGTTTTCTGCAACAAAGAAATATTCATCTTTTGTCATTTACAATTTAAAAATGTGCTTTGTGTTTCAACACGTGACATATTTATAGTTTGGCAGCGACGAGCGACGCCGTCTCGAGATGATCCAGTTTATAATCCACCAGATTGTCTCTGTAGTTTGTTCGTCTTACTTCATTGTGATCAAATCAAAGTATTTTCATAATGGATCGGGCCCTGGTCCAGAACTCTGACCAGTCACAGTCTAATACTGTGTTTCCATCATGGTGAGGTTCACTTTGGGACAGTACAGTATGGTTTGGAACGGTAAAGTCCTGACAACAGTCGGTCTAACTGTACCATTTAACTCTAGTAGACAAAGGGGAGATTTACCAAACAATGGGATGGTTGGAGCCAGTTATTTACATATTATTCCTAAAGGAAACGCAATTAATTGTTAATTATTTTGAAAATATACCTTTAACTAAAATACTACAGTACAGGGTAAAATGACACATTTCTATTCTTGGACATTTACAGACTGTGACACTAATGATGATCACATCAGTTCTTACCTTGGAGAACGTGTTCATCTGCTCTTTGTTCCACAGGATCTGCAGCATGCTGGCACAGATGGGACAGCAAGCTCCTAAAGACAGACACTAAAGGTCAGGGACCGTCCTGCACGTCCTGCACGTCATACACGTCATCACTTAGCTCTAAAATAACAATAATAATACAATTAATTTACTGTTAATCAAACAATGCAATCATGTTATTCAGGTAGATTAAGTCATACTATTCTAGGGTGAATAAAGCTACTGGTAACATCAGTTAAGTGTTTATGGGAGTTTTGAATGAGTATTACTTTAACAACCACACACACACACACACACACACACACACACACACACTAAACATTTGTGAAACATGTTTTACACGTCGCAATAACATTAATGAAGGATAATGATGGTTAATAAATGATTTCAGTCAGAGAAACCTTTAATAAACATTAACAGTAGCTTAATACACCCATGAATAATATATGGATGAATGGCGTCATTAACCTGAGTTACATTGAAACATGAAATAACTGTTACTCATAACAGTAATTCAGGGATTCATTGGTGCTTCAGTGAATGAGTGAATGAATGAATGAATGAATGAATGAATGAATATTTCCTTCTGTGGAGGAATGACGTTGTTTCCCCATCAGTCCACACACATGAGAGGGAGGAGCTTACAAAGCAACACAGACTAACATCCTGGTTAACGTGTGGCTCCACTCACCAGGGGGCGTGACAGGCTGGCAGCCGCGCATGGACAGAGCCGGACAAGGAATAAAACCACAAGCAGAGTCTGGGGCCACGTCAGACACGGCCCCCACAGCGTGGCAGGGGCCCTCGTAGTCCAGGGCCACGCGATCAGAGAAGGCATCGCACACTGTGTTGTAGGTCTCTCCGTTGTGGCCACACACTTGCTGTGGCTTCCTGCAGGCGTCCTGAGGGACACACACACACACACACACACACACACACACACACACACGCACACACACACACACACAGACACAGACACACACACACACACACACACATTATAAACTCAACCAGGTGTAGATTTTATTTTTGTGAGCCATTTGTTTAGTGGCTAAAGTCAGTTTTTCCTCGTGGCCCTGCTGCCAGTCGTATTTCAAGTGTCCTTGTCACAGGCTGGTTCTCAACATAAGGGGCACAGTCAGCAGTAACATGTGTCTGCACCTCATTAACCACACTTTAAAGAATCTACACTAACAATAAGATCAGAGCCAGTCCAAAAACACTGAGTATGACATAAATACTTCATGTAGAAAGACTGTAAACATGTGAATAAGAAGCAGCAACAGCATTTAAACTGGATCTTACTGCTTATTGATTTCCGTGTCATTGTATGAGACAAAGTTTTCCCCAAAGTTAAAATAACTTTCAATGACTCTTAAACAGTCATAGAAACTTTATTCGAGTAAAACTCTTCAAAGCTACAGACTCTAACCCTTTCTAGCCAGAGCCGGTCAGGACCACGGCTACGCGGTGAGGCAGTGGCAAGCATTGTTGCCACAGCAACAAGGTCACCAGTTTGGGTCACGGTTCAACCTCCTATCCTCCACATGTGAGCGTGGATTCCACCCTGTGCTCCATCTCTCCCTGTGACCCTCGAGTGGAGGACAAAGCCGTAGAAAATCGACGGACTGATGGTCAGCACCACCGGTATCATCTTATATGTCAAGCTTGTGTTATTGGCATCAGAGCAGCAGACTCTGACCTCTGACCTCTGCTCCAAAATCTGTTTACTCTGACGTGTCAGCAAACTCTGAGAGGACTATTGACTGAAGAACACACTTTATTCAATTCTTTTTAAGGTTTCCTCAACAGTGACAGCAGCAAATGCTTTCACAGCCACGGACAATTTCGCTGTCTCCTGCTGACTGTCTCCTGCTGACTGTCTCCTGCTCACTGTCTCCTGTTCGCTGTCTCCTGCTCGCTGTCTCCTGCTCGCTGTCTCCTGCTCGCTGTCTCGTGCTGACTGTCTCCTGCTCGCTGTCTCCTGCTCGCTGTCTCCTGCTCGCTGTCTCCTGCTCACTGTCTCCTGCTCGCTGTCTCCTGCTGGCTGTCTCCTGCTCGCTGTCTCCTGTTCGCTGTCTCCCGCTGGCTGTCACCTACCTGGCAGTGTCCCATGTAAGCCAGCGTCTTCCCAGCCTGCAGCAGGTGACACACGCTCAGGTGAACCAGGCCGTCGGTATCACACACTGGCTCCACGGTGTTCTTATCACATGACCCCGGGCGGCCGACGCACTCGTACTGTGGACAGTCTGACACGTCACTCAGACACACGCGATACTTTGGGACGCACCTGGAAATACAGAGAATATGGCTTTTTATTTATATGTATATGTACATTATTTATTTTAATCACTACTTCATTTATAATTTATTTATTTATTCATCTTTTTGTGTCATTTGGATCATTAATTATATTTTTTAATTCTAGTTTTTTATTTTAATATGTATATACAGTATACAGTATGTATATGTACATATATATGTATATATATAGATATTCATGCTATACTATATACATAAAAAATGATTGTGAAGTTATAACATTAATCTTATCCATGTATCTGTGTACAAACCCAGTAGAGAGGAGATAAACAAGAGCAAGGCAACATTAATAACACATAAAGACACACTTCTCTATCACCATAGCAACAGGTCTCCAAGGCTGGGCATAAACCAGGTGTTGTTGACTGTGAGTTGTTTTGCTTACTTTCACGACGTTGTTTCCCTTCAGAACAAAACGCTAAATGCTTGGACTTTTTTTTGAACTCTGCAAATTTGAACACTGGCTTTAACAGGTTTTTACAGATAGATACAAAAAAGATGTAAATAACAGAAGCTGCAGCGTAAAGGAGACAGAGGACAGGACAGAGGACAGGAAATGAAATGTCAAGACAAACGACAGACGTGGACAAATCACAGGTAAGAGAGAGGGAGTGAGATAATATAATGTCAGTAATAATACTTTGTTATTATAGAAAATAAACGTTGACTTTTACTGCACTGCACTAAATGACCTCATTTGACCTCGACACATTTCTTTGTTACTCAGCACAGTGACCTGGTGACATGGACACTGTTACCTACACCACGTCTTGTCGTTATTCATATGGATCCTGACTTTGTTGCAGTTGCAGAGAATTCCTCTCTTTATTTTGTGCACGTGGAATTTATCATTGCTTTCAGCTCAACTGGAGTGAGACTGAATTCTCACCAATTTGAAAACAAACTACTTTCGAGGATGAACAGACAAAAGTAATGAGGGGACAGGAAGGAGAGAGATTAGGAAAGACAGGAAGGAGGATGGGAGGGTGGAAGTTACCTTCATTGTTTGTGTTTAACATTTTTATTTTTAGAGCGGTAAATAAACACAAAATTAACAACATTATCATATTAAGTTGTACTTTTACACTTAAGTACTAAGGATGTCCGTCACTGCCTAAAAGACAGGAGGCGGAGCTGGAGGTGGCAGATTTTCATTGGGCTCGGGCTGATAACTGACACAGATAATATGTTTTAGTCTCTTCTAATTTTAATGTCCTGCTTTTATTATGATTCTTTTAATGTTTAAAAATGTTTTATTTTGATTAACGTCAATCCTCAGACTTCTCTCTGTGTCAGCTGAATGAGTACATTTGGCATTTTGTTGGGAAGCGGTCTTTGTAATCTAATAAATCTAAATCTAAATCTAAATAGTATTATCTATATAATAGTGCGGTCCATCTGTGAACGTCCGATGATCGGACCGAGACACCAGCGTAGATTCAGATTTAACAGAAGGAAATTCTGTGCTTCATAGATGCAAAGAAATAAAGTTTACACAAAACAAGCACATTAATAATGAAATAAAAAGAAATATTTATCAGCTAACAACCACAGGGGGAGCATTCATACACTGTGTGTGTGTGTGTGTGTGTTATCCATAGCCTTCTATCTACAGTATGAGAACATATGCAGAGTTATTGTCATGACTTGGTGGATAACAGCTCAGGGAGGGACTGAGACTCTCAGTGACAATGAAGAATGTGCAAACATTAAGGAGGTGGTTTTTTTGCCTTGCTCTCATTTTCCCTGGTTCCATGGAAGCAATTTGAGACGTGAACAACAACAGAGACACGAACAGTAGAAAACACTAGGATTCAGGTGGAAGACGCAGCAACACTCAATATCTCCAGGGGAAAAAACTATATTCAGGAGCTCAGTCACTTTTCCTTTGTACATCATGTACAGCAGCGTGCACACACACACACACACTCAGAATAGTGTCTCGCTTAACAATGTGCCAATGTCTCTGTGGTCTCTGGCTCTGCACTGGTGTCTGGATAGTTCTTGGCTTTGGTTAGACTTGTGTAATTAGCTTCTCTGGGTTCAACTGAGTGGCAACACACTGTGACGTAACCCAGTGGTTTGTGATCTGCTGTTCTGAAGCTCTGTCCAATTCCATCGTGTTGTTTAAAAGCAGAGGAGAACATATTTGGATGAAAGGGTGAAGAAGGGAGGAAGTTAAAGTTTGGCTCTACATTGAACCATCATTTAAAAAATGGAGCTCCAATAGAACAATGTTCTCTGTTCTAAGGATCAAATACTAGTAAGTAAGAACTAGTCATTTAGAGATTTAGCGTCTAATTGCCGCTGATGGCCATTCACAAGAATACAGGTTTGTATTCATGCATTTTATCAACAATCTGTGGTCTTTGAGTCCGGCGCTGCATCTGTGCCAAACTGTGGAAAGTCTTGTTTATACTCCAGCTGTGTGAAGCCTTCTGAGACACCACATACATAATTGAGAGGCTTTTCTCATTTCTTATTTCTCACAACCTTGAGAGCATGCGTTCTATATTTCACCACACAGCGACATAACATCAGCCTTTGAATCCATAAAAGCCGGTTTTTAAAAGGTGATTTCAAAGAAAGCTTTTTCTCAGGTTAAAAGGTAAAAAAGTGAAGAAAAGAAAAAATATGCAAGTCATTGATGTTTGCGTAGAAGCGGAATGTTCTAGAAGGATTAGGAGAGGAGGTGATTGTGAATATCAGAGGTTTCACCAAACAACAGTGAGACCGTAACACACTGACAGCCACAGATGAAGAAGAGAGAGAAGGAGAAAAAGCCACCTCTGGTTTCTCTGGCAGGGTTTGCTGGTGCAGGGATTACTGAGGCGACACTGGCCAAACACAAACTGATGGTCCTTGAATCCCATACAGCGAGCGACACAGGCGCTGGGGTACGTCCGACCGTTAGAGGCACACACGGGGATGAAGCGGTCAGGACAACTGCACGGCAGACCTGAGGGAACCAGACACAGGAAACAATGTGAAAAACACGAGGGCTACAGCGCTTCTTACAAGCACACGGTTCGGTTCGGTTTTTATTTGAAATGTTCAGTCTCGTTGTTTTCTACAAAAAGAACTTGTTCTATTCAGACATGATGACTCAGGAATACTTCCACCAGTTTTCACAACATAAAGAGCTAAATAAATTCTGCATGTAGTGGCATTAAAAACAAAATACACAGTGGATTTCCTAGACGACAGTGCAGCCTCTAACGTAACCACTCGCCGTTCTCTGCTGACACTAACGTTGTTGCTTAACTCACAATCTGATCCATGTAGAATCTATTTATAGAGAATTTAATGGACCCAAATATTGTGGTTTACGCCCCCAAACTGAACTGATTTTCAAATGTGATTTCAAAACGATTTCACATTTTAAATTTGAAATATTTGCACACGTAATGTCAACATCATTTCAGATCTTATTT
This sequence comes from Solea solea, assembly GCF_958295425.1. Lineage (NCBI taxonomy): Eukaryota > Metazoa > Chordata > Actinopteri > Pleuronectiformes > Soleidae > Solea > Solea solea. The sequence goes on along the minus strand of NC_081134.1, from coordinate 959,181 downwards.
CACAACAGTTATTATTTTCCGCTGTGGCTTATTTTCATTTATGTGTTAAAGTTAAAAATAAACTACAACTAAATGTCAACACATTTGCAAAGTGACACGTGTGATATTTCCACATGTCATTTTAACATGTTTGCACATTTATACAAAGTTTTACATGATTTCACCATATTTTTCACATGTGATTGTAACACAATTTCACATGTAATTTGAATTTCATATGTGCTTTTGAACTGTATTATGCATTTAATCGATTTAAACACCAGAATGAACCATAGATTTAAAAGTACAGTTGAAAAATAAATGCTTTTTCATGAACCTGCAGCTGCTGAATGATGTGAACTTGTATCTCCACCAGAAATGTTTTCATTTCGGTCGCAGCGGGTATAATCTTACTTTTACTTGACATTTGCTCATCTTTTTGTGCCATTTTTGGAGACAATTCCAGGAGTAATGTTGGCATTTGACTTTTTCCATTTGGCTGTTTACATCCAGGTTATGTAATATTTTAGTCTGTCAAGCAGAACCCGAACAGAAAACTTCAGTGAGTCGAATAAAAACAGCATGTCTGCAGTCATGCTGGGTGATCTGTGACCTGGGTGACGTGTGACCTGGGTGACATGTGACCTGGGTGACATGTGACCTGTATCCACACCTGAATATTCCATCTGAATATTCCAGTTTCTAGATGCTGCCACTTGTGAACCAACCCCCTGTAAATTGAGCCGTTTAAGTTAACTGTTACACACAGACGTACCAGTGAAGTGGCGTCGCTCGTCCTCCGCGTTGCCGAAGCTGCGACACTCTCGTGTGGAGCAGACGGTGCTGCCAGCGAAACAGGAACAGGTGTGACAGTCGATCCTGAAAGACGTCCCGTGACCTGGAGGAGAAGATTTCAAAATGTAAAATATGAAACAAGAGATGTTTACTGTATGGTGATACTATGTGTGTGTGTGTGGCATACTGTACAATGCTATTTCATTACCCACATTAGAATGTTCACAGCTCTCTCAGTTGCCATATTTAGCTGAAAGGTTGATGTTTTTCTAGAATGTTGATGAGTAATTGTATTTCTTGATGGTTTAATTAAGTGTGTGTGCTCGTCTTCAGCGAGCTGTGCCACTGCTGTATATGTTTCATTATTTATTTTCTGCAAGACTTTCTTTTACATTTGCCTCCTTGTTTATTTTGATGTGCATCCTTGAATATGATGGCAAAATATTTTCGTTTGTGAATAATACATTTTTTCCACCTTACCCTGCATTCCTGTGTACGCCACAGTTCAACAGTTAAGACTCACGGAAGGCGGCTGAGTGGTTACTGATTTTGCTGTCATATTACTCACTATACACAAGTCAGAAGGTCAGATCATCAGCTCCAATTCTGAAGTGTTTCTTCAAATGAGATCATTTTTCTCTAATAACACTTTAATGGAGAAACACTCGAAAAAGGGTTTGAAAATAAACCACAAGCAACTAAAGTGACAGGAGGTTTTGACCAATCAGAGGTCAGTTCAGAGCATCATACTGGTCTCTCCTCAGTGCGGTTAATACTCTACACTGAGTCACTCCCACCTGTCACATATGAAACAAGAACTTCAGCTTTGGTGCATCACGTTTACAAAGAAAGACAAATTCAAACCATCGTCAAATATGTTCACAATGAGGATTAAGCCTATGAGACGTCACATGATTCTCTCTGGAGCAGGAAATTCAAGCCCTGCACACAGGAAATGACTTGTTTTATGTGAAGACAGACAGAAGCAACAGCAACACTGCACCAACACAGTCTGACAAATGCCAACAGGTTTAAGTTTGACTGAAAACACAAAAACACGCTCCTGAAAACAGTGAATTTCGCTGTCATTCAGCAGTTTGACAGGATAAGCGCGTCTGATCCCCGCTCGCCCCGGCTGTGCTGCTGTATTCACACAACGCTCCCTCAGTCAGGTCTGATAGTTTTGCTTGACAGAGCCTGTTTTTAGATTAGGGCGCAGCAAACAGATAATGTCACACTGTTTCTGCTCACAAAGACCAAACAGAACAACAGAATAATAACTTCTTTTTTTAAACCACATGGAGCAGAATAATAAAACAAACCAAACTTATTTACTGTTCTTACTACAGCTGTTACTAAAGCAGTGCACTGGAATATTACCTGACCTGGTTTCCTAAAGAACATACTGACATAAACTGACACTCAGCATAGTGATGAGTGGAGGTGGACGTATTTATGGATATGATGCATATTTGTGCAACTGGAGTTTTACCTTCTTCCTTGTTACTGGTGGTGATGATGATTATTCTTATCATTCCTACATGAAAGCAGTGATTTATGACAGTAATTACACTCTGCTGGCTGCTCTTCATCTCTGTGAAAACTCATACATCTTAGGATCCTCTGTGTGCACAGAAATAGACCAACCTCTTTAACCATAAACCAGAATATAAAGTTAACATTTTAAAAACACACACACTTTTATAGGCTCATGAGCTTCAACTGACATCAGACAAAATTGTGTCCAAAATGACTCACTCACTCACTCACTCACTCACTCACTCCCTAATCACTACTTTTTAGTTTTCTTATTTGTCCTTTTCTTGTAAAGAGCTTTAGCTCAAGTAAAGCACCTAAAATAAATATGACTTGACTTCTAAATGATGGCTTATTCGTCTTTGTGTCAAAATGAACACGTGTGTCAGTGGATGGTAATTAAATAAATAAAATAACCACACTGGGCATATTTTCCTCACATGAATAAATATTTCATGTTTTATGCATCGATTCTTTATTCAAATGAATCTGTGTTTTTGTGGATGGATCTGAAACACACACACACACACTGACACTCGCGCCAGCAACGACGCAGGAACAACAAGATTTAAAGATTTAAAGCAGTTAACAAAAGACTCACTACGTTATCTCACAGTTAGACACTTTCATGTGTCAATGCAAATTCTCCGTGATCTCACACATTCATGGATTCAGAATCATTCACTGATTTCCTCTTTTTCACCTGCACTGAACCTTTGACCGACCGCAGCACACAGCACCGTTTACACAGGACGGTAAATGGAGCGAGAGAGAGAAGAGCATGTGGAACAGTGCTGATATTTGACGTCCAGCACAGAACAGCGTGTGTTCAATTCAAACCAAACATGTGTCTTCAATAAAGGACAAAAACTCTGCGTAAACAAAACAATCACAAGGAGAAAAAGATCGATGACGACAAAGACAAGAAAACACTGAGAATGTGGATTTCTCAGTGTCTTTCTTTGTAAACAGAGTAAAAAATTAAAGTTAGTTTGTGGAATGTTTACCAAATAATAACAAGTGTATGATTTTAGCACCTCAGAGTAACAGGATTAACAATTTCTACATTTGAACAAAAATGAGCAACACTAACTTCATTTCTTCTGTATAATGGATAGAATTCACCAACACTGACGCAGGAAAGTCCTTCTGATCTGAACTCACAACAACATGAAGTAGATCCAGACAGTATGTGAATCTGTTGTCCACAGTCTAAATGTACAGCACTTTATGGGATGTTTTCCTCATGTTTTTAATACTCTTATGTGCATGGGAGGGGACAAACATGCTTCTTCATGTGTTGATGTGAAGTGTATTACACATTATAAAATATGTAGTCATTTATCACTGCTCCAGTTCAGTCACACAGGTGTGGGACTAACATGTGCAGATATGTTGGACAGTTGGACAGTTGGACAGTCAGCTCTAAGAGAAATCTACTACTCAAATCTCATTTGATAACCTCTAGGACAGAGAAGGGCATGAGGGACGTCTTACTCTTCCTCTGTCCTCCGACGATGCAGGGCTTGTTTATGTCCACACAGGGCATCTCCACGCAGTTCTCCAGACGGCCACTGGGGCCGCAGCTACACACTTCGTAGCACCCGGCGGGTCCGGCACGAGTCGGCACTTGGATCCGAGCGTCCTGCTGCACCAGGAACTCCGAGGCCTCGCCCAGTTTACAGCCTAAACTCACACACACACACACACACACACACACACACACACACAGAGTGTGAGTTTTTGATTTTTCAGACTGAAGGCAGACAGCGGCTGGTGTTCAGCGGCGGTCGGTCGTACCTGGAATGCAGAGGTACGGCTGACAGTTGAGCTCGTCTAAGCAGCCCTTCCTGTTCACCTGGCAGAGGTGGTTGCTGGGGCAGGGGTTGGGGTTGCATGGATGGATGACCTCCTCAACGATGTCGTTGCCTAGGGAACTGGGAGCTAGAGTAAGTGTGTGAGAGAGTAGGGGTGAAGGGAAAGAGTTGGGGGAGAAAAAGACAACAGAACAACAATATTAACAGTTTAACACTTATAACACTTGTAGTCTGCAGGGAGGGGCCCTGGTCACATGACTGTGAGGCCACACTTACATAGTAATGCTGTGGAATGAAAGTCATGAGCACTTATTGCACTGTGAGTGGCCACTGCCTGCTGCAGGAGACACAGATCCACACCAGCTTAAATCTGCAGTAGTTTAATAGAATATGTGGATGATTTATTTTGCTGTTAGACGTCTAAACCGCTCACTCACTGCACCAAGAGAGTAAATCAGCCATTTTACAACACAACACACAGGATTGCCTCCATCAGTAAATTCAAATGTGCTTGACTTTGGTGTTTAAATCCTTGCTTTGGAACGACTGAAGTGACACAAACTGACCAAACAGCAAACTGAGCAGAATATAAATGTGTTGTATATTCATAAGGATTTTCATAATCAATCAATGTGTCAATTATTTTCTCATCCATTAATTCTTTGGTCCATAAGTGTTGAAAAATGTTTCCTAAAATGTTTGATTTTGTTGTTAAATGGAGCAAAGAAACCAGAGAATGTTACATTTTAGAAGCTGAAAAATCCCAGAGCTTGTTTTTATGATTAAAAACTGATGAATCGATTCAATGGCGTGTGTGTGTGTGTGTGTGTGTGTGTGTGTGCTGAAGAGGCACAGAAACACAGAAATTCAATGTTCTTCTGCCATCTAGTGGCCACATTTAATTTTACTTCCATCTTGCTGATTGACAACGACGATCGATCGACCGAGCGTTGTATCGATCATAAATAGAATTGTTCAAATGTCTTTTATTTCCATTGTTGCTCCGCCTCTGGGTCTGTGTTTGTATTCCCATGGATATTTTATATTTTATATTTTATATTTTATATTTGATACTGTGTTATATTGCATCTACAGTGACTCACTGAGGTATCTGTGGAGAGGGATGCAGCGTTCAGGGTCGTCGATGGGTGACAGCAGTTCACAGATCCTCTCTGGCATTTGTCCTTCATGGAAACGCTTCCTGTCCCCACACTGGGTCAGGATGTCCACACAGTCTGACCTGAGGACACATTTAAAAACAAAACCCTGAGAATCAACCTGTGCAACACTGATTAACATCACACCAACAATCATGTGCATCATGGGTAAAACGAAACACTCTATGTGTGTGTGTGTGTGTGTGTGTGTGTGTGTACAGAGAGGAGCTGCATGAAGTGTGATGATGTAACGTCATTTAAGACAAGTGGGACATTAAAACCTGAGAGGAAGACCGTGTCTGACTAATCACTAAACACCACGGGTGAATGATCTTATGCAGTAAACACACACACACACGCGCACACGCACACACACACACACACTCACAGGTCTGGTTTCCATGACTTCAGAGGACATTACATTGAAATACATTTATTTCCTGGAGTCTTATTCTGAGCTCAACTCAACTGCAGCTAACTGTAACCTTAACCTCATCCTAACATACAACAAGTCTTCACTCTGAAAGGTCATAAGTTACATTATTTTGTCCATATAAGGAAGACAAATGTCTGACTGTGTAGATTAGGGTCCCCACAACATGATTAATACACACACGCACACACACACACACACACGCACACATGGCAGGGCAGGTCCTGGGAGAAGGGCAAGGCCTCATTAAACCCCAGTCAGACGTATTTATATCATCACTCACTGTCGACTGCATGACTTAAAACCCTGGAGTGAGAGAATGGAAAGGAGGAGAAGAATGAGTGACATGAGGAAAGGTTCAGGTGAACCAGAATACAGCGAGCTGAGGCAGAAGCAAAGCACCGCTGTGTAAGTGACGACATGGCTGCCGGCACGGAAACATTTAACAAAAGACTCACTGAATAAAATCCTCAACGCTCGCTTGACTATAGAATATTAAGAACATACAACTTTAGCCATTAAAATAAAAACCCTGTAACTGTGATTTAAACAGGTTTTTACTCATTTTTTTGCAAAAGAAATAAATAAAAAAAGACACTTTATGTGGGCTCACAACATTTAACAAAGACATATAATTAAAATTAAAAAGTAAAAAAGAACGTCTCACCCACACACACATTACTGTACCACTCCAGTATTCCACATTTATTGTACATAGCAATGTCATACAGTGCTTGGATAGATAGATAGATAGATAGATGGATGGATGGATGGATGGATGGATGTGTGGGTCAGACATGCCAAAAAGGAAAGTGTGTGCTGCTGATTAAAGGTTGATTAAAGGGCAGCAGCGGCAGATTTCCAGAGTGGTCGACCTACTTGCATATGATGCTCCCTCTGAACTTGCTGTGACAGGGTTTGATCTGCAGGGAACAGGCGACGGCCTTCCACATGTCTGGCAGACACTTCCTGATGTCCAGCACCGGGATGTTCATGAACGGCATCTTGATGGTCCCGTTGGACCACAGCTTGATGTCGTTCATGGCGCCCTGGTCCGACTGGACGTTGCAGCTGCGGAACAGCTCCGTGGGCCTGTGGACAGAAGCACAGCGCAGGAATAAAGAGCCTGATCATGTGATCTGCATCTCCACTATGACGTCAACGCAGCAACTGGCATTTTTCCGGCCTGTGGAGGAAGCTCACGTCTCTGTGGATAATGTGAGGGTTGTTTTCCTCTTCCACTGCACCAGGAAGTTTCTTTGATGTCAGATTGGTGGGTTTGGTCTCAAGTGAGTCAGCTAATTGATGCTTTAAAAAGGAGAAGGTTCCAGGCACAAGTTCTGGGTGTGGTCCCATCATTCCATTATGAGTGGCTGCTTTGTTTACGTGTGTGTGTGTGTGTGTGTGTGTGTGACCCTGGATTCTTAACATTATTCAACCTCAAAATGTTCAACAACAGTGTTTTTTCCCCTCAAACGTAAATTAAAGGGTCCGATCAGCTGATTCTTATTAAGAGCGGCTCTAAAGACCTCTGTGATCTGTGATGGACGCCGCCAGTCCAAGCACTTTAATCAATAAAGAGAAGTTATAATATGTTGTTCAGGCAAAGAGCAGCAAAATCAAACCCCCACCTATTTCTCGACAGCAATTTGTTCCAGTTCATGGAAAACAGGTTTCTTGAATGTTGTTTGTTTGCTAATTGTCACGATATTCCGTTTGTTTTTATTGTTGGCAAATCAGTGAGATGCTGCATCTGTGACAATGGTGTGAATGAAGTCCAACAAAACTGCACCGTGACATCAGAACAAGCTGGTGTGATCTGCACACTGATATTAAACCATGTATTTACTTAGTTATACTGCAGACAGCATCATTCTGTGGATGTAACACATCACATTAATACAATGAGATTGTTTTTTTTTGTCTCAAACTGTAGAAACATAAAGAAGAAAGGGTTCCTGTTTGCAGATGCCCAACCTGCCCTAACCCTAACCCCTAAACCCTAACCCTTACCCCAAACCCTAACCCTAACCCGACTCATTCCTGTATTTTCTCTCTCCAGCTGAACTAGATAACATGGAGCATGTGCTCATAAGCTCAGTATATGTACTGCTGCACACAGGAAGTGAAGACAGACACATTGTGGGATTGTAGCAAGAAAGAGTTTGACTGAAAACTCGAGAAAAGCCCCCGTTGTGGTCTGATAGTATTGCTTGACAGAGCCTGTTTTCAGATGAAGGATACAACATACAAATATCTTAGAGAGGCAGAATAATAACATCAACAGCAAATATTACGCACTGCAGTTTTTAATAGTCTAACTCCGTTTCATCACCTGTTTTCCATCTACTTCCTCTTTTCCAGTTACTTAATGTGCAATTAAAACGTCCAGTTTTTCCCAAAACACCAATAAAATAATGTATTATCATATATTTCAATTAACATTCCATTTTTCACGTTGCTGCACATTAGAAATCAAAGTATTCAGTCGTCAATTCAGTTGTAGGCAATTTAATTTCCCCTTGTTTTTATTTCCTGTTTATTTTAAAATACTTTAAAAAAGCAGAAAAAAAGATCAAGTCATATTATGAAGGGTAAAAATCTATTAACTTGTTGCCAAAGACGTAAATATTAGTATTGTTGCAGCAATGAACCAATTATTAATCGATTACTGAATGAATTGTCAATTGTTACTTTGGTCATTGATTAATCAGTTGAAAGTCCTCTGAACTTTCTGCTTCTTAAATGTAGAAATTATACTGTTCAAAAAAACAAACATTAAAACTGTGTAACTTTGGTTTGTGGACAAAACACAATATGACAACAATTAACATTTTCTGACATTTTTTGGGCCAAACAACAAAACAATTGATGAATTTTCCTTAAACTCGTTCACATTTAGCTGGTAAATATCTTTTTATGTGGATTGATTATGGGCCACACTCAGACTTTCCATTCAGCTGAATCTATTTCAAATAAACTTTCTTTCTCTGTGTCTACTTGTGTGCAGATGTTGCCGCGTGCAGTCCTGGTTTTGGTCGTGTGTTGCAGCACGTAAGCTGAAGGTTTTCTTGGAAACCTTCGTAAGAACAAATGAAAGGAACTTTTAAAAAAAGGGAAGATATTGCTGAATGAGGCCCAAAGCATATTTCAGACTCTCAGACGGTGCAGGTGAAGCTTATGTAAGAATCCAGACTGAGGACAAAACTCACAAAAACTTAGTCCTTCTAAAACACACACAGATAATGTGGTTGGAATTCAGACGAGAGCATTTTTAAAGCACTAAATATTTAATATTTACACAGAATGACACTCGACATGGTGCCAACTAGAAAGTAAAATCATTTTTGGTAAAGTGTAAAAGTGTAGCACATTTCCCAGTGTAAAATAATCTTATTTTAAGAAAAAAGAAATCTGACTTTGTCTCAATATGATATTAGAGTTTCCTTTAAACTTTAATTACC